>NC_030850.1:31643174-31722838 GCF_000208745.1 Theobroma cacao | reverse complement strand
TCTTTTTTTTTTCATGGGCCGGTCGTCGGAAAGGCGACCGGTGTAATAAAACATTGATTTGGCATACCATGTGGTCGGATCTGGCCACTATGGCGCCAGATCGGCGCTTCCCCGCGGCTGGATCTGGCCGTGGAGTGCCAGATCCAACCGTGGGATCTGGTTGGGAAGCACCAGATCCGGTGCTTCCCGCGGTTAGATCTGGCCGTTGAGTGCCAGATCTGGCTGAATCTCAATTTGAATCTTGTCCGACCATATTCGGTCATAAAACCGCTGTCGCAATCGCTTTCGTCGCCGTCGCTGCCGCCACTAACATCATCTCTGGCGTTGATGCCACTTAGAGAGAGAATGAGAGAGGAAAGAACATGAGAAGAGAGAGAAAAAAGAAGGGAAAATGAGAAGAAAAAATATATATATAGGTCTATGGTTGTAATATTTTTAAATGATAAGGGGCATTTTAGTCTTATCATAATTCAGAGCTATTCCCATGGTCACGGAATAGCAAAAACCATGAGGAACCTCGGGTTTAACTATGCCTGAGTTTTACCCCTTTTGAGAGAATAGCTATTACTAGGTAATAGCTATTCTTTGTGATATTGTCATACCAAACGGAGGTAAGCTATTCCCTGTACCAAACGTGCAGTAAGAGTTTTTCAGAGAATATGAACAAAACTTGACCTGGGAAAAAGCACTGATTTCATTTCCTTTCTAGTATATATACTCTAACAATTCAAAAACATTTCTTGATGAATCGGATCATAGCAACAGACTTCACATAAACCAATAATCCAACGGTAAAATGAAACAGAAACCATGGCTGTTAAGCCTTGAACCAGACTAAAATGACACTATAATAAGGCGTATAGGACTTAAGTAAACTAAACCAAAAACGACATGAGTAACATCGTTTTGAATACAACAAAATTAAAAGAATAGAATAGTAAAACGACACACTTTGAAAGCTTAGAATATTTGATGAAGAAACGTCATCATTTTGGACTATAAAACTGAAGCTCCTCACTTGTTTTTCACATGCTATCACCACTAGATTATGAATTACCTTTCAACACAACCCCATAATTCTTAATTTGGTGAACACCAAGATACTGTCTCAAATACTTAAATCTCTCTTTTTGCAACCTCTTAGTAAATATATCAACAAACTGATCACTGGTTGAACAATAAACCAATTCAATCTCTCCTTCTTTTATAGCTTTTCTAAGAGCCTGATACTTAACTCTATTATGCTTAGTTCTCCCCTGTTGAACCGGATTCTTTGAAATTGCAATTGCTGATAAGTTGTCAACATTAATCAGTGTCCCCTTGCCTTGCTTAAACGCCAGCTCATCTAGTAGCTTCCTCAACCATAAAGCATGGTTGGTAACAACTGCACATGCAATGTACTCTACTTCTGCTATTGATCGAGCTATAACTTGTTGTTTCTTGGAACTCCAAGCAAACACAGCACTTCCAAATGAAAAACAAAACCATTTTGTGCTTTCAGAATCATCCAAAGAACCAGCCCAGTCATTATCAGAAAAACCTATCAGCTGACTGCTATTCTGCTTCATGTATACCAGTCCATAATTCACAGTTCCTTTCACATACCTTAGAACTCTTTTAACTGCTGCAAATTGTACTTCTGAAGGATTCTGCCTGAACTTTGACTGCAAGTATGTTGCAAACATTATATCAGGCCTAGTAGCTGCTAAGTAGAGTAAAGAACCAATAATGCTTCTATATAATTGCCCATTTGCCTTCTCAGCACCATCAGCTACACTACACTTGTTTTAGGCCATAAAGTGCCTTTATAAGCTTGCATACCTTCTTCTCAAGCCCATACTGCACATAACCCTCAAGTTGCTCAATATAAATGTCTTTAGTAAAAATGCTATTAAGGAAAGCTTATTTGACATTCAGATGATAAATTCTCCATTCCTCCTTTGATAACAAAGCAGCAAGCATTCTTATTGTGTCTTATCTAGCCATTGGGGCAAATGTTTCCATATAGTCAACCTTATAAACTTGAGCATACCCTGTAACCACCAATCAAGCTTTGTGCTTGTTTACAGAATTATCAAGATTAAGTTTGGTTCTATAAATCCACTTGACTCTTATAATGTTTTTATCAGCTAGTCTGTCAATAAGAATCCATGTCCCATTCTTAGTTATCATATGCATTTCATCATCCATGGCTAATTTCTAATGACCTTCTAACTGAGCTTGTTTGAAGGTTGCAGTTCAGCTAAGGCTACATGACATCTACTGTAAATATTTGCTAAGCACCTTGTACCTCCAACAGCTTTACTTTCATCCTCCACATCAGAGTCATCATTAGCTGCAGCTTGTTGTACCACTTCATCAGTTGTATTAGTGAAATCAAACTGCTCAACACTTATATTAGGTCAGTTTCAGCTTTGCCCCTCATCAAATACCACATCCCTACTTACAAAAACCTTCTTAAACTCAGGATCAAACAACCTGTAGCCTTTTGAGACTTCACTATAGCCAACCAGAACTACTGCGACAGATTTAGGATCAAACTTGATCCTCTTAACATCTAGTACTTTAGCATAGCAAGTACAACCAAAGATTTTCAAATGTGAAACACTTGGCCTATGATCAAACCACATTTCATAAGGTGTTTTGCTATTTAGAACTCTAGCATAAGCTCTGTTTAGAAGATAATTAGCTGTATTCACAGCTTCTGCCCAAAATACCCTTAGCATTTTCATTTGGTACAATAAGCATCTTCCCATCTCTACTAAGGTTTTATTCATTCTTTCAGCTTTCCCATTCTGTTGAGGGCTATATGGAATGGTTAGTTGATGTTGTACTCCCAAAGACTCAAGGTACTACTCAAACTCAACAGAAGTATACTTCTTGCCATTATCAGTCCTCAAGGTTTTGACACATTGACCTAAGAAATTTTCAGCAACTGCATTAAACTTCTTGAAGTAGCTCAATGCTTCAGACTTTTGCTTCAAGAAGAATATCTGGCAAAACCTTGAATAATCATTAATAAAGATGATATAGTATTTACTTCCACTAAGTGAAGCAATCTTCATTGAACCACTAATATCAGTATGCACCAATTCAAACTTCCTAGTAGCCTTTTGTCTACTTTTTTTAGGGAATGGTTTCCTTGTCTGTTTTCCAAACTGACAAATTTGACGTACCTTAGCAAGTTTTAAGATAACAAGCAATCCATCCACCAGGTTTTTGGAGGACATCAGAGTCAAAGTATCATAATTAACATGGCCAATTCTTCTATGCCTTACTTTAGACACATCCAGCTTATTACATAAAGCCAAGTGAGTAACATTAGCCAAATTCAAAAGGTAGCAATTATTCTTCATAGAAACTGTAAACAACTCTTTATCTTAAGAGTCAAAGACTTTACAACTATCATATTTAAATAGAATACTGTAATGCTCCTTAGCTAACTATCCAACACTTAACAGATTATGATCAGCATTAGGAACATAATGTACACTTGAGATACTTGTACTACCTGAAGCAGTTTCAATATCAACAGTTCCTACTCCTAAAATATTCAGATAATTTCCATCTTTTATCTTTACCTTTGACTTAAAGCTTTTGTCAAGAGTAGAGAAAAGAGATTTGTTACCTACCAAATGATGAGAGCAAGCACTGTCCAAAAGCTAAACATTGGTTTTGCTCGAATTCTCACCAATTGTTGCATTGCTCGAATTCTCACCAATTGTTGCCATAAAAAGAACTTCATTAGCATGCTCTACAACAACAGCTTTCTTAGGTGCTTTAGCACAATTCTTACATACCTATTCCACATGACCTTGTTGATTGCAAGCCCTGTATTTAACATTGGGCCTAAACCAGCAGTATTTCTTTATGTGATTAGTCTTCTTACAATGCTTACATGGTGGAAATTCCTTCTTCTGATCCCCCTATTGAGTATCTCTACTCTTCTTTCCTTTGTTTTTCTTATCTGTTGAACTATCCTTTGAGCCATTACCCCTTATTTTCACACTTTTAGTCTTAGCTACTAAGGCAAAATCTGTTGCATTTCTCTACCTAAATGCCTTTCTCTGTTTAAGACCTTCCAAAGCATTAATTAACTCCTTAAGAGTAAGCTGAGCTAAATCCCTGGAATCTTTTAATGAGGACACCTTAGACTCATATTTCTCAGGTAAGCTCACTAACATTTTGCTTACCAATCTCTCCTTTGTAATCTCCTTCCCTAGTAGCCTTAATTGATTCACTAACCCCATCATCTTCCCAGAAAAACCCTTTATGTTTTCATTGTCCTCCATTCTAAGCATTTCAAATTTCTGAGTAAGATTAAATGCCTGAATCTGCCTAGTTCTTTGACTTCTAAAAAAACTCATCTCTCAAATAGTCCCAAACTTGCTTAGGAGATTTCAAATGCATAACCGAGCAAAAATCTCATCAGATAAAGCTGAGTGAAGGCAAGACAAAGCTTTGTACCTTTTCGCTTTGTCTTCCTCAAATTGCTTGATCTGAGCTATAGTCGAATTAGCTCTCCTTTAAACTAGCTCCTCATCAGTTTCCACTACTTTCCACAATGTGAAGGCTTTGAGATATGACTCCATCTTCACACTCTAGAAATAGTATTTCTCTCCAGTAAACTTTGGTGGAGCTGATGCATTAAATTCGGAGATTATATTTGCACAAGATAATCAAATCCTAGGCCCTTAAGATCACTTTAGCTTTGATACCAATTGTAGAAAATAAAAGCCAAGTTTCCAAACAAATCAATGGAAACAATAGCTTAAAAACAAAGAAGAAGGTGAAGCTAAGAGTTTTCCAGAGAATATGAACAAAACTTGGCTTGGGAAAAAGCATTGATTTCATTTCCTTTCCAGTATATACACTCTAACAATTCAAAAACATTTCCTGATGAATCAGATCATAGCAACAGACTTCACACAAACCAATAATCCAAACGGTAAAATGAAACAGAAACCATGGCTGTTAAGCCTTGAACCAAACTAAAATGACACTATAATAAGGCGTATAAGACTTTAAGTAAACTAAACCAAAAACAACATGAGTAACATTGTTTTGAATACAGCAAACTTAAAGAATAGAAAAGTAAAACAACACACTTTGAAAGTTTAGAATATTTGATGAAGAAACGCCATCGTTTTGCACTATAAAACTGAAGCTGCCCACTTGTTCTTCACATGCTATCACCACCAGATTATGAATTACCTTTCAACAAAATGAATTTGTCTTCTCTATGATCATATGATTCCAATTTTCATGCGTTAATCTTGCAATTGTTTCCATTTGTTCACTAAAGTGAATTTTCCCCGCTTAGAGCAGGCTTTTAAAGAATTATTATATTTTCATGGCCGTCTTTAGCACATTATTTAATAGTTCAAATTAATATAGATGAGACCAAAAAAGAAAAAGAATGTCAGCCAGAACACACATATGAGGTGGTACGTTTGATATAACCATAGAAGTAGAAGATCTCGGCATTGACAACGGCCGCTACTGTGACAAAGCAGTTTACCAATCACCATCAGAAGAAGAAGTGAAGCAAGGCTGGTTATTAAGGCCACCCATGGAGATGGAAAGGAAGAGGAAGAAGAAGAAGAAACGTTGCATGAACTCTATGGTGGTGGTTGCCAAATTGTTTGGATTTTTAGCCCTCATCGCTTTTCTAGTGACTCGGAGCTGCCACCGCCGACCCCTCCCTGTCCAGGACAACTACACCATTGCCTCTTCAACGGGTGCTTATGTTCCTTCATGCATAAAGATGTATGTCTCTAATTTGTTTCTCCTCTTTGCAAACTAATAATTAATAAAGGCTCTAAGTCTAAATTAACCTTACTGGGGTTTACTTTTTTGTTTTTCCAAGTTCATTCGACCAGTGAGAAGAGTACATGACAAGATGGCATTACGGTAGTGAATCTACTAAAACAATTAGATAATTAGATCTTGCTATACAAAGTGTTACAATTTGGAAGAGGAAGACTCCCAGCAAATAAAAAATGTTTCAAGGCGGGATAACTCCTGCTTGGATGATGGAAATGGCTATTTGAACGGACTAGAGGTTGGCTACTATGATGGCAGAGACGGAGATGCAGTCAAGCATCAAAACTGTCAAGAAGGATTAGAATGGAGGGACAGTAAAAAGCCAAACCCAAATGCAATTGTTGGAGCCATGGTTACTGGACCTGATAAGGGTGATGGTTTCCAAGATAATCGGTCCAACTACAATTACACAGAGCCAACAATTGCTGGAAGTGCAGGTTTGGTTGCGGAACTTGTGGCTTTGTTGGATGGAAGTACTTTACGTATTGACAATAACACCACATTCTATGCAATTCCGCCATTGTCTACACTTCAAGCCCCACCCCCACCGCCCTATAAACCATGAGATGTAATAGTATGCTATAGTAATACTCATTTCTTCTTTCAAGTAGATAATGCCCTTGCAGTTAAGAGAATTTAGAGGTATAGTAATTTTTGTTAGTTAACTTGTTGGAGGACAGATTTCGGTTTCAGAGCTATAGTTTCAAAAATGTCTTAATACTCTTGCCAAAATTTCCTTGATTAGATACAATTTGCAGAATTGTTTATTCAGTGAATTTTCATTACAGATACATTGGGCCACCATTAAATCCACCAAATGTGAAATCAGTATCTTTTCTAATAGTGTAGCTTGGGACAACCTCCAGCATTCATAAGCTCACCAAACTTTTGCGCTGCAGTTGTCAAAGTGGCATCACTTTTGCAGAATGCAACCCTGATATATCTCTTTTGATAGCTGCAATTTTCCTCGGATGGTTGATCCAAGGAAGACTCTGTGTGGAAAAATCCACGTCCTGGTACAACAACCACCCCTGCTTGTTTTATTAATTCCTTCACATATTCTACCTGAAAATAGTAGAATCGTCTCTTATTCCACCAAGAAAAATTAAGCGTGGTACTGTTAACATAAGTTAAATTAGTACCACAAGTGGTTAGCTACTGATAGGAAGCCTATTGGACTTGAACAAACAATTTTTATGAATTCTTAAAAGATAGGGCTTTCAGAGTAAAGCATTTACAAGTACTTACATCAGAAAGCAAGCAATTCTTAGGAAGCTCTGCAAACAGAAAGAAGGAACCCTGAGGCTGGAACTGAATTCGAAAACCAACTGAAGTGAGCAACTTCACACTGACATCTCTTTTTAATTGATATTCCTGCTAATCAACAGGAAAATAATGAACAAGGAATCAAAGAAAAAAATTTCAATATATTTTGCCTCCGTTCGACCAATAAGTAAGGAATTGCAAATTTGCTATCAACTTTGTAGGAATAAATAAAGAACCATTTTCCTGAACCTACTCTTCTCAGTATTTCAAAGTATTCAGAGGGGCTTCTCAAAGCAGTTAAGGCAGCTTCCTGGAAAGGTGCTGGAGCAGAATCTGTAATTTTGACATGAATGTTTCGAATTGCAGATGCAGCAGAAGCTGGAGCAATAGCCCATCCAATTCTCCATCCTAATAATCATAACAGTAAAAATCTAAATCCCAATTCCCAAATAACAGCCAGATGGAACATCTTCTGGAGGCAGTGACTGAAATTCAGGTTCTTTATAATGTGCAGAGGAAGATAAACGCAAAGCATGTACCTCCAACAGATTAAAGAATGAGCAACTTTTTACTGTTAAATCCTATGGCTATTACTTTTACCTGTAACACTAAAGGTTTTAGACAAGGAGGATGTGATAATAGTCCGCTCCTGCATTCCTGGAAGTGTGGCAATGGACACGTGCTTTTGATTGTTGAATGTTATGTACTCATACACCTGCAGAAACAACCACAAAAAGATATACATAAAAAAGGGTCCTTCAAAACTCAGAAATGATTTACTCATCTTTCTTGATCCTATTCATGCTTCACAAGTATAAGCAAAAGTGTCGTCATACTTCATCTGTTATAGCCAGGCAATCCCATTTGCCACAAGCTTCAGCAATAACTTCAAGCTCTTCTCTGGAGAAAACTTTGCCAGTTGGGTTGTGAGGACTGTACCCTTCATATCAGACAAGTTCTAGAACATATTTTAATAAATTGTTTTCCTTTTCAAGTATGTTACTAGTAAACAAATTTGCATATCATTAAGATACTAGTAAATTTGCCAAATCATATATCTGCAAATCAAGTTTCATGCATTCAAAATTTATGAATGCATTAAACACTTCTAACTGATTATACATAAAAACGTTAAGATCGTGAGCCAGAAGATTACACATAAAAAACTTAAATCCAAGTTTTACAACTTTCTACTACCTTGTTTCACTTGAATCATAATTTATATGCTAGTATTCTTATATTGTATATATGACTCTGGAATAAAGGTTTTAAGAGTGAGTTTTAAACTGTAGTCCAAAGTCCATAATCCATGAAAAACAAATCAAAACTATCTGACCTGTTTAATACTATAGCCTTTGTTTTACTAGTGAAAGACTTCATCAATTTGTCAGGGTCCAAGGTCCATTGAGGTGGATCAAGTGCCACATATACCTGCAGTGTCCAATTTTCTTTTCAATTAACAGAGTCGATAACTATCAATTCTAACAGGAAATCCTTAGCATTTACACTCAAACGTATGGCTAATATTCTTAAACCTCAGCTCTCACTAATTGATAATTAAAAGCTTACAGGAATTCCTCCAGCCATGGTTATGCATCCTTCATATGTTTCATAACAAGGGTCAAACAGCACAACTTCATCTCCCCGGTCTATAACTGTCCAGGCAGAACCATAGTTTACAATTATTTACAAACTGAACCAAAAAAGAAAAAGAAAGTCATTAATTGCAAGTTAACGTGAAAACGTACCGGCAAAAATTGCTGCTGCAAATGCCTCAGTTTGTCCACAGCAAATAGCTACATCCGTCAAAGGGTCAACGTTTAAACCATGCGTTCTCTTCATTATAAAAGCCAACTGATCACAAATTCCTTGCACGTGCCTTCCATGACCAAAAGTTGCCAAAATCGATTCCATTTCGTTCGAAAAATAAATGCAAGGACCAAAAAAAAAAGAACAAACCTGTACTGGTTGAAGTCAGAATTAATGGCTGAAACGGCAGCATCTTTGATATGAGGAGGAGCAGGGAAGTCAGGGAAGCCCTCAGCAAGGTTAATGGCGTTGCATCTCTGAGCAAGGTGTGAGAGTTCTTGTATAGGAGAAGGAGCAAACTTCTTTGCAACGGAAGATAGTTTCCCTTCCATGGCTCTTTCCCGACTTCCTAGAGCTGCCGGGTGGGTGGGTTTCTGGTATAAAAGCATTGTTTCAGTGGCACGGTGTTGCTTTAACGAGGTCCCCACTAGTTAAAACTTTTATCATGCGGATGGGTCCGGTCACCGCTCTTATAGATATAATGGGTATTGCACTATTTTTGCTTTTAATATTTCGAAGGGGCGTTTGCCATAAAATTCAATTATTGACATCTTTTTCTTTTTCCATGATAATTTTTAAGTCAGTAGTGACAATTATTTGCCTCATCGACTCTCGCATGTGATGTGTATGCATACAATTACTTTTATAACTCAAAAATGACTTTATTTTGTTGAAAAGAGGAATCTTATGTATGATGCTTCTGGTATTCAATTATCTACTTTTACTTACGTGTGTTAATACAATATGTATAGATAATTTATTCTTAATGTATAGTTTCATAATACTAATTAATAAAATATAATTTATTATCCAATTTTGCATTTACCTATATTGAATATGTATAGACTTGAGTATAGCGTATAGTGTACTGATGAGTTTTTGTGTTGTCTATTTTATTTCCCTATCATATGTAATTTTTCATTTTCAAGTATACAAATTAAGAAGCCTTGTAAAGTTTGACAAGTTTCATTGATAAGATCTTTTACTTTTACTCAAAGTTTACACAACAGAGAACGGAAAAGAAACGGATGTTCACTAAAAGCATAAGAAAATGGTACATGTACATGTGCATGTTGTATATGATTTGCCAAAATGAAGCAATGGAACCAAGATATTTAATAAATACACTGTACCATGCAACAACTAACCAAGTGGGAGAATTGCAAAATACCAACCTTATGTTACATCTTTTCAAATCCACAAAATTGTTTCTTTTATTATTAAAATTTAGTTATTAATTTAACTGCTTACCAAATTTTTAAAAGATAGCACACTAGCCAATCAAAATTTTTTTAAGGATTATTGTAAAATGAAAAAGATATTAACATTTTATGAGGAAAGAAAGTCAAATACTATGGGTAAAATTTATGACAACTTTTGGTGATGGTAAAAATTTTGAATGCAATGATTAAATCATGTGAAACAGAACCTGAGTTGTAGCTATCCATTTCCCTTAATTCTATTCTTAAATATAATCCAATTTATTGTCAATTTTACATCATGAGGTTTTTTAAATTAAAATAGAGGTAAAACTATCTCAAACTTTACAATAAAAAAGTGTTTTATTTGCATAAAGTTTTTTATAATATTAAATATTATTTCAAGCAATTGAATGTTTAATGTAATGATAAGTACAATTACCTCATTAATTAGAAAGATAGATTAATTTTTTGTTTGTAAATTAACACAAAAAAGGAAATAGTTTCAATTAATGATATTTTTGTATGAAATATACAATATAGTATAAGTGTACATGATAGTTTTCTATCGCAATAACTGCATTTGGAGATTTTATTTTTTAAATTTTATTATATGATGACATTTAAAAATTTTAAATGATCAAAATAAGAATGTATGATCTGGGTTTAGTACTTTTGCTTTTTCAAAATTTTGAGAAAACAATCCATAGATATTAGATGGATTCGAAAAAAGTCTCAATTATTACAACCGTCCTTTTTATCATTTTCCTTTTTCTTTTCTATTTGTTTTCCTTTTAAAAAAATATCCCCGTGAGCTGGATTCCATAACGGCATGAGGACGTTAGGGTTCCCCCAACTTTCAAATTCAAAATCAGTGGCATCATCGTTATTAACACCACATCAAATCCCGAATCCACGACGAAAAAAATAAATTATTTCAGAAAGCAAAAATACAAGTCCTCTATAAACAATATCACTCTGCTCACCCTCGGCCCCTCTCTCCCGATCCTTTCGAATAACGCTCGAAAAACCCTCCTCTTCTTTCTTTCTTTTTCCTCTCTCTCACTCTCTTCCAAAAACCGCGTCACTCTCTTTCCCTCTGTCATTTTCTCAGACAATCGATCGAACTCTTCCGAAAACCGTACATCGTATTGTACCTGTAAATTAATCGGCGATTCGATCAGATTGAAAGAAAGAAAAAAGCAATCGGAAAAAAGCGAAGATGTCTCTAAGACCGAGCGCCAGGACCGAGGTCCGAAGGAACAGGTATAAGGTGGCGGTTGATGCGGAGGAAGGTCGCCGGAGGAGAGAAGACAACATGGTCGAGATCCGAAAGAATAAGAGAGAAGAGAACCTTCTTAAGAAACGCCGCGAAGGACTTCTTGCTCAACAACAACAACCTCAGCAGCAGCAGCTTCTCTCTTCCACCGCCGCTTCGGAGAAAAAGGTATATTCTACTGATTAACCGATTTGATCCGTCATATCATGAATGATGACTAGGGTTAAGTTGTTGCCGTACATCAATTTTTATGTTTTTTTTTTATTCTGCTGATTGGCAGTTGCTTTATTTCGATTGGATAATTTTTTAACAGTATTAATGTTTTTAAATTGCCGAGAAGGAGGTAGTTGAAAACTGTATTAATTAAATGAAGTGAAATGTTAGTTTAACTTATTGTTTTTTTGTAAAGCCTCAATTAAGAAATGGATAGGATTATTTATTTATTTGTTTTTGAAATGAAAATAATCTAATTGCAGTTGGAAAGTCTTCCGGCTATGGTTGCGGGTGTTTGGTCAGAAGACAGGAATGCGCAGCTTGAGGCAACCACTCAATTCCGAAAGCTGCTATCAATAGGTTTATCATTTGTTGTGCTGTTTTTACTTGTTGCAATTCATTTTTAGTTCTGCGTGTATGAGGTTCTTTCTTACTCTTGTTTTATCTGCAGAACGAAGTCCACCAATCAATGAAGTTGTACAATCAGGTGTTGTTCCCCGCTTTGTTGAGTTCCTTGCTAGAGATGACTTCCCACAGCTTCAGGTTTGATATTGTGATTTTGAAGTTATTTTGATTTTGCTCAACCTCTATCATACTGTTTTCACAGTTCCATCCTTTAACTGTTTATGTTTACTCTTTTGGCTTATTTAGTTTGAGGCAGCTTGGGCTCTCACAAATATTGCTTCAGGGACATCAGAAAACACCAGGGTTGTAATTGATCATGGGGCTGTCCCTATATTTGTTAAACTCCTAGGTTCTCCAACTGATGATGTTCGTGAACAGGTAAATATTGCAGTCACTAATATTGCAGTCTGCAAGTGATCTTCTATTCATTTTACAGTTTATTTCGCATTTCTCATATGGGTTATCATTCTTTTGAAATTATAGGCTGTTTGGGCACTAGGAAACGTTGCTGGAGACTCACCCAAATGCCGTGACCTGGTCCTCGGCCATGGTGCCTTGGTGCCACTGTTGGCCCAATTCAATGAGCATGCAAAACTCTCTATGTTGCGAAACGCAACCTGGACTTTGTCAAACTTCTGCAGGGGCAAGCCACAGCCTTCTTTTGAGCAGGTTGCACTTACTTTTAATATGAATTGTTGGAGTTGTTATGACTTTTTCCCACTTATTTGCTCCACTCTTTTGCTGATGTCTTTTGCTAATACATTGTGCTTTTGAAATTTAATAAGCAGACAAAGCCAGCTTTGCCAGCTCTTGAGCGTCTTATTCATTCAAATGATGAGGAAGTCCTTACAGATGCATGCTGGGCCCTGTCATATCTCTCAGATGGTACTAATGACAAAATCCAAGCTGTTATTGAGGCTGGTGTCTGCCCTCGACTTGTTGAGCTCTTGCTGTAAGTGCTGATATTCTAATCCATTTTCAAATTATTTTTTTATTTTGATGTATTTTTTGTCCTTATTTTTATTTCTCTTAGCAGTTGCATGTGAATTCTGGATGTTTTGAATATTTTCTCACTCATTTTTCCCCCTCGTGGTTAGTCATCCATCCCCAACAGTCCTCATTCCTGCTCTTCGCACAGTTGGAAATATTGTTACAGGGGATGATGTGCAGACTCAGGTATGCAATATTTGATGGCATACTTATTACTTTCTTTACTTTATTTCTGTTTCTTTCCCTTGACTTGTGGTTTGTCACTCATAATGCTTCTTTGTTGCTAAAACAATTTGGGGGTAAGTGCTGATATTTCTTTGTAGGATTATTTTCAGAATATAACTCAATAGTCAATGAATGTTTGTCTGAAGATTTTAAAGGTGGGCTTTTTTGTATATGAAGATGACTATTGGGTTTTATTCTGAAAACTGGCAAGCTGTTACATGATTTTCAAATAACATGCATAGAGAAAAACTTCTAAGAATACAATAAACTTGAATGTGTTCCTTCTACAAGGATCTAGAAACTGATATGATTTTGATGTATGTAGAGATTATAGACCATGAAATGAATTGTACATCATACATTTATTTTTGGCTTCTTGCTTTAGTTTGTATTGATGTCACTGCTTTAGTTTGCCTCTTGCTCCACTATGTTGATGCTTCATATTATTCCTCCTTTCAGTGTATAATAAATCACCAAGCTCTTCCATGCCTTTTGAACCTGCTGACAAATAACTACAAGAAGAGTATCAAGAAGGAAGCTTGCTGGACAATCTCAAACATCACTGCTGGAAATGTAGATCAGATACAGGTAAGCAAATTCAGCATGACAAACCTATAGTTTGGTGGTGGTTTTAGTTTTTGGTTGTGGCCTTTTCGTCTTGTTTGAATAGATTTCATTTGGAGCATGAATTTTGAATATCTTTTGCAGGCTGTAATTGAGGCTGGTATTATTGCCCCTCTAGTCCATCTACTTCAAAATGCTGAGTTTGAGATTAAGAAAGAAGCTGCTTGGGCAATTTCAAATGCTACATCTGGTGGCACCCATGAACAAATAAAGTATATTTTCTTTGCCATAATAATTTTCGAAGTTCTTGTTGATACATTTTTTCATAAATAGTTAATTTCTGTTTTGTTTGCTAGGTTCTTGGTGAGTCAAGGTTGCATTAAGCCACTGTGTGATCTTCTAAACTGTCCTGACCCAAGAATTGTCACAGTTTGTTTAGAAGGTCTTGAAAACATTCTGAAGGTTGGTGAAGCTGAGAAAAATTTGGGTCACACAGGAGAAGTCAATCTCTATGCCCAGTTAATTGATGATGCTGAGGGGTTGGAGAAAATTGAAAACCTCCAAAGTCATGACAACAATGAAATCTATGAGAAGGCAGTGAAGATTCTTGAAACATATTGGGTGGAAGATGAGGATGAGCCATTACCCCCTGGTGATGCTTCACAATCTGGGTTCCAGTTTGGAGCCAATCAACATCCTGTTCCTTCTGGTGGATTCAATTTCAGTTGAAGGTATGTATTTACCCATTCGTGTGATTACCTTTATGCAGTGAATGTGTGGATTATAAGTCGGTGCCATGCTTTATAAGAAACTCTTTGCTCTGATCTGAGTCCCCAGAAGAGTGTGCTTATAATTTAGTAAAAGTTGTAAAATGAGCTTTCCTTTAACAAGCTTTGATTGAATTTTTTTGTGCTTTGGGTCTGGAATAGTCCACATGCTGCATGTGGCCTGTCATTTGTAAATCAATTCAGCTTCAGGCTAGTGCTGAGCCTAATTGCTTAGAAAGTTGTAATATGACTTTATTTTATATTCTCTGTCTTCGTTATAATTTCTAACATGTTTTGGAATTCACAGGACACATGGAGTAGAATGAAGCTCAGAGATGGGTATTTTCTCGGTGTTATTGGGAATTCACATATAGTTGAAGTGATGCCAAAGTATGTTCTTAAGAAGTCATTGAATAAAGACAAGGGTGTATGATACCATGAAAAATGTTTGAAGAGTCTGGAAGCCACACATATACTTTTTACTTTTCCATGCGGTAGTTATTCTTTTTCAGCATCCTATTTCTCAGATGCAAGGGTGAGAGGCATGCAGCTCCCTATGCCAAACTTCTGGTTTTTTCCCCCTTTTACATCATTCCCAACTTATGCTCCTGCTTATGTATTTGCTTCCTTTATTAAAGGTCCTTTCTTCTTTTCTTTTCAATATTTCATTTTAGTGATAGTTGTGGACTCATTATTTGGTCTTTCTGATCAGAAAGACACACCAACATCAGTTTTGAGAAGGAAAAGTTTTCTCT
Organism: Theobroma cacao; assembly: GCF_000208745.1. Taxonomy (NCBI): domain Eukaryota; kingdom Viridiplantae; phylum Streptophyta; class Magnoliopsida; order Malvales; family Malvaceae; genus Theobroma; species Theobroma cacao. Next base: position 31,707,540 of record NC_030850.1, on the reverse strand, counting down.
GGTTATGTATCATTGTCAAAAACCCGAAGGATGTATTGAAGTTAAAGTTACAGTGTTCCTTATCTTGTCCGGTCTTTGCGAATAGAATTTGATTTATTCCCTAATGTTGTCTTTTCATGCATTCCTCCCCTTATGCCCCTTTCGCTGTACCACAGCCATGCTTATCTTTTAGATTTGCAAAGTATAAAAAAAAAAAAGGAAAAAGGGCGGCTTGTCGTTAAGTGTTTTTTTTTTTTTAAATTTTTGCGTCAACGTCTCTTTCACTCTGAATGTAAATGCAGTCCTTGGAAAGTGCAGGCCATGATCCGGATGTGCATTGCATTTCAATGCTATCTGCAATGCCTTGGATGTGGCAAAATTATTTAACTTCATCTTGCTTTGCGGACATCTAAGAAAATGGTGCGAGGCAACGGCTGTGAGGCCAACCTCATCTCAATGATTGCATTAGAGACATGGTGGTAGGGCCGTCACCATATGGTAATTCAGTGTGACAAAAATACCCAGGCCATAGCAATTTACAAAACTTTTTGTGAGGGTAATTGTGTAAACTAACGAACAGTTGGTACTGCATGTAAACGAACCATCATCTGCTCCAGGAAGGAGCCTGGAAGTTGGCTTCGGATCCCGTCTGAAGGCAGATCCCGTGAACTCGTGTTTGGGAGGGCTTTGAACCACTGCTTTTGTCATGTATCTCTTTATTTCCTTAACCTTATTCGTAACAGTGCGATCATAGCATTAGGCTCAAACTGTTCACACTTAAAGATTTGAATTGACGGCCGCTACCCATCATTGTTCGCTGCGAATTGACGGGCTCCGAAGAGAAGAGATGAAAAGCCAAGTCTCTTGTGTTGATGAAGACGACTGTGAATCGTGTAGATTGGCGTATTGTTGGTGGAGAACAGCTGCAAAATTCGATGAATGTGCTAAGCTTAAGCTGGACTTTCCTGACGTTTCCATTCTAACGCCTAGGCTTAGACTGCTTAGAGAATTAGAGAGATTGGCTTTAATTGCACCTGAAGGACTAAATGAGCTTCGGCACAAGCTTCTTGGGTATCGTTCAGGTGATTTCTGGGTACCCACTGGAGGGATTAAGAAGGAAGATATGGATATTCCGCCGGTGAGCACAATACTCTTGGTGGGATTCTCCGGTTCTGGCAAGAGCTCGCTTATAAATCTCATGTACAGTATTCTGGGTCGGTCTGGCCTAATTCCCTTTGCTCAAACATCATCAGGTAAGTTCAGTTTGTAGTTTATGCTTTTATCTAGAATCTATCAGTCGCATCTGTTGTAAAAAGGCTTAAAAGCATAATCAGAGAAGAAATTACAGTGAAAAAGGATTTTAGAGTTTGAAGTTTTCGCTTTTACCTGTAGGAAGTCGTTCCAATTATACAACCATGTACATGGAAGAACACAACGTCCTGAGATCAATGCGAAGTGGTTTCTGTGTTTACGATTCAAGAGGGTTTGATTATGTTAGAACGACAGAGGCTTTGGGGGAATTGTCGAGCTGGATGATTGAGGGGATTCATCATAATCAGCTATGCTTCAGATATGGTGACTGCACGACGATGACAGATGATGTGGAGAATATTGTCACGAGATCATCTTCAAAATTTGTGCAGAGAAGAGTGAATTGCGTGATGGTCGTAGCGAACATAGCAGAGATTTACAATGCTTTGAAAGCAGGCGATTTTAAGCCGTTAGAGGCTACCAGACAGCTCTTCTGCTCCCCTGCGTTGCGAAAAAGCAGTAAGTTTTCTCTCAATCATGATTTGTTTCTCTCACTACTGTCTTTAATTGTTAATAATTATAATAATAACACTAAATACCATGAATAATGATAATGATATGGAACACTGACTGGAAGTGCGCAAAACCATCCTCGATTAGCACAAAGCCACGAAGAACGAAGTGGTCCTTTTCGGTGCTCATGCAAGTGTCCTTGTAAAAGTTTCTGGTTCAGACCCTTGAACCATACGTTTCACAATCCATAGTCAGGGTTTCAAATGTTTATGTCAAATCTCTCTACAGTGTTTATAGGTGGTCCTTGTAAAGAAAATTGACATCTATACCTTCACCCCAGTTTCACTCTCAAGCGACGCATATCCTTTTCAGCCAATTCCTGTAGCATTCACGAACTATACATGTTTAATAATAGAATATCAGGAGCCTGCAACTGATGATTTTTGCCATAAAATTCAAACTGGCAAAATTACAATAAGAAAAGGCTATTTTATGTATGATTGGCCTCTGGAAAGAACTATACTCACTAGAACTCTACATTTAGAACTGTCATAATCCTTCAATGATATTTTCTAAAGAAAGAGATGGCCATTCTGCCTTGCAATACCAGCACAAATCTGTGTAGCAGCTAAGACAAAGTCCTACTTTTCAAGGAATTTCTCGTATTTTTGTTGTTAATTAGTATTATGGCTTTGCTTGTATGTAATCTTCTTTCAGGTTTAAGGCTTTCTGATACGTGGTTTGATTGTAACCTACTTCCTAGTGACAGCATAAAACAATGCAATTATGTGAAACATATGCCTAATCATATGATTTTATCTATATTCTAAATCATCTGTGGCTGCAGATGAAAACCCTCTCTTGATCCTGACACACGGTGACTTGTTATCCACTGAGGAGAGGATAGATGGCAGGCTGAAGATATGCGAATGTCTGGATATATCGGAGACTAACGGAGTTTATGACATAGTTTGCCTCACAGAATACGGGTTTCTAGTTGAAGAATCTGATCCAGTGTCAGCCTATGCGTTAACTGAAGCTGTATACAGAGCACTTCTTATCTCAGATAGAGGCCACTTTCCAAAGAAAAAATTCCAGGACTGGGCACTGTTGATTTTGTTATGGCTTGTGCGTTTTATTGGTGTGTGCTTCGCTATCCTAGCTGATGTTTGTTCCAAACTCGGACAGAAAGAGAAACTGAAGATGTGATTCAAGAGATCAACAGCTTAACCAAGGATTTAATTTGTAAAAAGCAATGCCTCATCACTAGAATAATGCTTTTTTTAGTAGTTTAGTTTAGAAGACTGATCTTGAGATAGGGTAACTTACTGACTAGACACGTCAGACCAAGTGACTTGATTCTTGTCAAATTTCTAGCCCATCATCTGCTTTTACTCACTGATGTATTGATTTGTTATTATAATGAAGAATAACCTGGTTTCTAGCATAATTTGGGTTTGATTTTGGAGGTGCCCATGTACAGCCGGGCAACTGGGTTAGAAATGTAATCTATATTGGTTAGTGACATATTAATGTGCCTGAACATATTAAAGTTCAACATATGACAGAACAATTCCATGAAGTCATGGATCTTATACCCTGGTAGGGAGTATCTTGCAATTAATATTAAGACCAAAATTTGATGAACATATTCAAAACGAATGGAGGGTAGTGTAGAAAACATGTTAACATTACCATAGCTGTTTAAACCGAAGGGCTAAACGAGCTAAATGTGGATTATGTGCCGCTAATTGGGCCTTGTCAGAGCTACATTATTCTTTCCCATTGAAAGGACCAGAAATTTCAGCATAACTACCATTTCAGAAAGCACTGGCTCTTAATCCTCAGTGCTTTCATTTACTACATTTTCCTCTCAAGGGAAAGGAAGATCAAGAAATTTGACTCTTGTAATGAGATTTCCTCCAACTTTTTTGAGATTGCAAGGCAAGAACTTAATACAGAGATCTCAGTTTTGTCATTAATTCAAAAATTGTTTGTTCTTTTTGAATTATCATTTAATTAAGAAAATAGAATTATCATAATTAATACTAAAATTGATCATCTCGACGCACAGCACGGATTACACACAAGTAAACAAGTAAAAGAAAACCAGCTTTTTGTCAAGATTTCATGTTCTCGAGGAAAGAGTTCCTTATTTAACCCTCGTCACAAACTCCTGGCTCAAAGATCCAGGGATATTAGCACTGGGTTTGAAATAAAGAGAAGAAACAAACAAATCTAAACAAAACAGATTAATAACTGGGGAATTATTAGTGGGGAGCAGAGTAACAGTACCACCCCTTTCTTCCTCAAATATGTTTGTGGGTAGTTTCATTGCCTACTCTTTTAAAAGGTTTTGGACCACACCTCACTCACTTACTACAAATTTACAGGTAAAAAGAAGGCTTCAAGGGTTCCAACTTGTATGCTCTTTGTTGGATGCACCTTTTTGTCTGGTGTTAAAGACAAAGATGTAAACTAACGGGTGGCTGTCTGTGCATATGAACCAGAACATATGGGCCGGGTTTTGTCTGTGGTGGTGTCCTGTATCATTTAATTTCGGGACCGTCCTTATCTTTGAAATAACTATTTTCACAACGAGAAGACTTCTCATGATTCTGGCTCTTTCTGGTATCCCTATCATCATCAGATTCACTTTCACTTACTTTCATCATTCGGTAAAATTTGGGAATGCAGAATTCCTTGTCATTCTTTTGGTATGCAAAGGAGACAAAGGCCCCAGGGGTCCCAAAAATTAAGCTTGCCACAGCCGCTCCAACGAAGGGGGAGAGTTGGCACTACCATTTTTGTTTTATGGGGTGTCTCTACCCCTCTTAATGGTACCATGCTGTAATGCTGTCTTGTACTCTTAAAAAAAGGAGCAGAAGTTATGGCAAAAGGAGGGCAAAAGGAAACAGGATTCAGGGTTGCTTAAGCAGCACTTCTCTGATTTTCATTTTTGTCTGCACATTTTAATAATTTCATTAGGTATTTAGTAAGGGGAAGTGCAAATGGACGTGTAGAACATATGACAGGAAATATTTTTGGCTTCATTCTCTATTTGAGCCTACAAAACTAACTGTAAACTCCCCCAACCCTCCTTTAGTGTTGACTATGAGATGCCAGATCAATTTGAAATAGGTCAACTGTATCAAACCCACTTATTATAATCTTAGTAATACTAGTTGACGTGTTGGAAGGAATGCTATTGCTGAATCTTCTTTTCTTTGTTAGGCATGTTTATTGAGTTATTGGCGTAACTTAAAAGAGAAACTTTTATTATCAGATATCCAACCTATGCCACATACCAATTTGTCCCATTTTTTTTTTTATTTTTGTTTTTCTTTTGTCTGTGGTGTGGTGCCTGCTTGACTGTTTTGCGTAAAGTATGTTTTCCCCAGCGAATAGCAATAAAGAAAAGGATGCCTCACTATCGCCACTTAGGTGCCCTAGACTTTTGCATAGAATTTGATAGGTTCTACTCATAATTTTGGAAACACATAAGGGGTATTCCGGTAATTTAATACTGTGAACTAGGGTTTGCGATCGTCCCATTGCTACCCAAATGAACATTTTGGTTGATAAAATGTAGCACATAGTAGGTAGATGCATATAAATACACATATAAAACAAGGGCCATTTCATGAGTATTTTGCAAGCTTCTCTGTTTTTTATCCCCTGTTTATGCTCTGTTTCTCCCCTGCCAGAAACCCTCCGTCCAATTCCTCCTTCACCGCCCCCCCCCCCCCCCCCCCCCCACCCGCCTTCTTCTTTCAGGTATTTCGAAGCATACGTTTTTCTCTTATTGCTTTACTCATTCCTACCTTTAAGTTGATCTTTCAAAGGAGGTTTCAACCGTATTGTAAGGCGGTTGATCAAAGCTCTATCAACCTTGAACACCCCTTTTATTCTGAACCTACAAGTTGGTGATTCTCTTGTGCTTCTTTACAAATTTTAGTCAATCAGAAACATGGATATTTTGCAACAGAGCGGATTCGAGGAGGTAAACAAAAGATGCGTAGATTGCAACACTACCAGAACGCCTCTATGGAGAGGTGGTCCAGCTGGCCCAAGGGTAAAATGCTTCGTTGATATTATCATAATATATACCTTTCATGATCTTTTACTAGTGCTAATGTTTAATAGTAGTATTTGATGTTTCCTGTGACTGATTTTTGGGTTTTTGTTGCTTCATTACTTGCAGTCACTTTGTAATGCATGTGGAATCAGGCATAGAAAGAAGAAGAGGGCTCTTCTTGGTTTGGACAGAGATAGTAGAACAGAAAAGAGTAAAAGTAAAACGGGAACCGATGTTAGTCGAAGTGGTGTTAAGACTCTAGGAAGAGAAATGGGTTTGCATCGTATGGTGGGGAAGCAGGAATGGAAGAGCAAGCTGAGAGAGGAAGAACAAGCTGCTTTTCTTTTGATGGCTTTATCTTGCGGCCCTGCCCATGCTTAGGACCGTGTAGAGTGACTAACATGAATATGAAAATCACGCTCTACTCTTATGTCACTTCAAAAAAAAAAAAAAAAAAAACAATTGGCATTGCCTCCAATGTAAAATCAATAGTTTCTAAGAGTGAATACAAAAGATGAACTATTTTATTCAAGATTATATGCTGCTGAATTTTCTTTGTCATTGCTATCTTTGCCTAGTGCCTATGATATATGCCAAGTTCTGTTGAATTCCGGATAGTTCTTTTTCATTAAAACAATTCACATGACTTAGGATATTTATTGATAGTGAATGTAGCGAGATGAATCAAGGAGAACAAGAGTAGATCCTTGTTTCTATTAAGAGAGTGTGAGTTTATTAAGAATCAAGAATGGGCAATTTCTAATGACATCAATTTCAGAATGTTAGTTTAGCTACGGATACTCACAAATCACTTATTGATTTAATGGGATAATCTACCATTTGTGTTAGAAATTAAGTACTGAAGTTAAATCTAAGCACATCCCTTATATATATTAAAACTACTCTTTCTCTCTTTACTCACCCTGCAAAAGCTGAAAATTGGATGTAAGAGAGCAATCAAGAATCAAGTTCATTATTCCTTTGTCCCTACAGGTTTTTAGTCAATCTTTCTTCTAGTTAACGCTGTAACAATAAATCGGTGCTAACAGGGCCACAACAGTAGATGTAGATTCTAGAGTCGCCTGGATTATTGAAGACCTAAAAAGTTGGGCTTTTCTTAACTACATTCGCAAGGTTAAATTCCAGCAAGACCTAGCAGCTGCAAGCGACTTCCCCATGCTTCTAGGTGCCTCTGGCACAAAGACACGTAGAGAGCAACGGGACGCATCAGAAAACCCCACGAAAAAGCACCACGAGGCATAATAAATTGATGCCACCTCAGTCCACTGAAACACGTGTCCTCACATCCTCCTTACTCGCTTTTCTACTCCACCTTGTTCTTCTTTTGATCTCTCTTCAAAGCGTCTCCTCTGCTAATCCATCGAACAAAGAAACCAGACAACTTAACCCAACAAAAATTTGAAGCAAAGATGCAATCTAGACTGGCAACAACGGCATCAAGGTCGTATTTGGCCCTGTATGCAGCCCAAGATCAGACTCTTTTCCGCAGAATTGCCTGGGGAGCAGCCATTAAGGGAAGAACAGCTGACCCTACAATTCACTCTGGAGAAGTAGAAACTGGACCTGATGTTCATAGGGGTGAACCTCAAGTAAAACTCTCTTATATCTCTCACACTTTTTTGAACTTCAACTACCTAGTAGAGTTTTTCTTTTCTTTTCTTTTTATCTTCTTTTTATTGATTTGTTCAATTTATTTATCTTTACATTGCAGGGTATAGAAAATTCATCAGATGATCATATGCTTCATGAGTTCCGAACAGAAACAGAACACAAACCCGGTTATGGAACGGAACCATTAATGCAACCCAATATGCCACATGACTCTTCTCCAAGGCTCAAGAGTTCCCCAGTGAACCATCCTTTGGAACCCAACGTTCAACAAAGGCGTAGCCTTAGTGCTGCAGCCCTGGAAGGCGTGAGCTGTGCTGGGCTTGACGGTACGCCCTGGCCAGAAAGCAAAGAAAACGAGCAAAGCGACGAGAGAGAGAAAGAATTGGATAACAAGGAATACTACAGTCACCACAAGGCGTCCCCGTTGTCAGAGATTAAGGTGGCAGATACAAGAAACCCAATCACGAGAGCCACCGACGGGACCGTAACAGAAGTAGTGCAAAATAGAAGAGATGTGATTGGGTGGCGGCCGGAGCAGCTTGACACGGCTGAAGAGGCGCTTTTGAGGGCTACGAAGATTTGGAAGGAGAATGCGATGCGTGGGATACCCGAGGCTCCGCATTCTAGGATTTTGAGAGAGCTGCGTGGTGAGTGGTTCTGACATGATGAAAGATTGATTGCAATCGCGATCAGAGCGACCCTTGTAATATTACCAAAAGGGAAAAATCAATGTAACCTTTGATTTCAGAAGTATATATAAGGCAAATAAATGGAGCTAATTAATGGCGTTTTTGGCCGAAAACATCAGAAAAGCTGACTAAGCAATTGGGTACTTGCGTATACTAAGACAGTTGCCAATACTCAATGATTAAAACCATCCTCCAAAGGAAAAGGGACTATAAGCATAACGGTTATTAACATGTATAGCATTTAGTATCCCGTTTGAAAGTTCATTTTATGTTAGCTTATCAGCATGGAAGAAAGGTTGGCTACTTGCTCAAATTGGGATTGGGATTAAACCTTTATTCACTTTGTCCAAGTTAAAAGATCACTTCTTCTTGATATTTTGCATTTTAGAATAAATTTCATTAGTGTTGGGAGAGTGTCTCCCGCACATCGTTTAGTCACTTAAAGTGATCCAAGTCACAGGTCATGAGACAGGTACGTGATTTATTGTTTTTCTCTCCGCTTTCTTTCTTTCCCCTCCCCAAAAATTTCTCTTTTTCTCTAAAAACGTTGCAAGTTCGTCGCTGTCACTATCGCTGCTCAGAAAGCGGGCAAGCTGTCCCGTTTCTTCTCTTCTCACCTCTGTGCTTCCTTTATTCTTTCAAGCAACCTCTCTTTAATTTTCTGTTGATTTCACCTCCATTTTCTCTCTCTAACAAACGCACAATCTCCCATTTGGGAGATCTTAACACACAATCGTACAACGAATTTAGCTTTTGTTTTTTATTTCTTCCTTTTTGATAAATTTTAGATATGGGTTTTTTGTGGGTTGCTTTAAATTTTGTTTGTGTATGATTTACAGGTTTGTGAATTTCTTTTTGGGATATGGATGAAATTTGAATATGTGTTTGGTGCTTGTGGATTTTTCATGAATTTTTTATATATCTTTTTTCATATTCGAACCTTCATTTTGATCCATGATCGGAAACCGAACCTCTTTTAAGCATGTTTTCGGTGTTCTTGCTCTTGGACAGGACCGAAACCCTACCATTTCCACTTCTCATGAACTTTGGTTCTGGTATGCTTGGGGATTTTTCATGAATTTTGGTTTTCGTACAAGGCTCAGTGTGCACTAATATGTAAGATATTGTACATTTTAATAGCTGATCTCCTAATACATAATTAATGTAAAATTTATAACTCTCGTGAGATTTATGACTTCATGATATCTGTCATAATACGGAATTCCTTGATCCTAGAAAAGATGCGACCTCAAAGAATGTCGGCAACTTCAAAAGTTGGAATGTGAATCTTCAATGGCTCCTTTTTTGTTTTTTTGTACAACATCTGCTTGGGAAAAGCCCAGCTACCTAAACTAAGGAAGGAGACGTCGTCGTCGAAGAAGAATCAAATTAAGGTGCAGCCACCTTATATCTTTAATTAGACACCCGAAAATTTAAGATTTGACCTCCCCAATATCCATGCAATTAACTTGTACCTATAAAAATTTTAATTTTCCATGCCTCCAGTCTACTTCACTGTATTATGCTTGAGTCAGTACCTAAAAACAAAGTATTAATGCTTGAGTTGAAAAAATTCAATCTGGAAAAAAAAAAAAACAAAAGTGTAAAGATTCCAATAAAAGAAACAATGATTGTCTTGTTCAAAGAACTTATTGGCCAACTGGTTTTTGATATATTTTTTTTTAATTTTTGTGTTCTTACCGCTATAGAAAGGAGATGATATGAAATTACTTTACCAAAGGCAAGTGTCTTCATTTTTGCAATTATCAGCTTAGTCGGTGGCAGAGTTTCATCAAGTTACGTCACGGATATCATCAGGATTGAGTTATGGGTAGCCACCAATTAGAGTGGTCCATTTTTCATACTTTGTTCTTTTCTAACATTTGTTTGTATAAACCTTTTAATATCATTTCAATTTTCACATATTTTAAATGAGTCTACTATTATTTTTTTTTATCAAAAGAAATGTTTATCATTTTCCTTTAAGGTTCTCAATTACCCTTAAAAACATGGTAAATACCACATTTTAGATTAAAATGTTACACTAATCACCTTATATATAGTTGTGCTATACACGATAGTAACAATTTTGGCATAAAAGCCAGCACCTTGTTCCTCCTACGAATTTTCTAACTGTGTTACAAATGTTTTTGATCCCTGGTTTATGGCTTGATAGCGATATGGCGAAATTGATGTTTAGCGAAAGCGTGGATGAGAGGAGACTACACTGTTAGTGTTTTTTTTGGAATTTGTTTTTTGTAATTTTTATTTCTTTTGATAAAGGTGCCATAGAAGATAAAATATGAACAATGCTGCGGCCACCAATACACATGCACTCCTTTCCCTCTATCTTCCTCTGAATATCGGTCTTCTTCCTTCTTCATATGCCCTAATTAACTTTAGTCTCCAAGCTTTTATTAGGGTTTTTTTTTTCCTTTGATCGAAGAGTTCCAAAAATGGCAATGGTGTATCCCATGCAAACGCTACTCGCTGGTTTCACTTTACTTCTCGCGTTCCCTTTCGCCACATCAACAACTGTAACAACAACATCCAAAGAAGAAATAAAATGCAATTTGTGCACACCGGAAGTTCCACGGCCACCACCCCCTAGGATTGAGTGCCCACCACCGCCTGTTCCGCTTTCTCCTCCACCGCCATCACCGCCACCGCCATCACTGCCACCACCTCCGCCAGCGTGCCCCACATGCCCTCCACCGTGCTCTGGATGCCCTCCACCACCTTGCAATGCATGTCAGATACCGCAGGGGCCTCCTCCTCCGCAGCCTAGGGACCAGCCTGGAGTGATGGGAGGTGCGGTTTATTCGCCAACGAACGAAGCGGTTCCTTACTTCCCATATGGCTTTCAGAACCCTCCACTTTCCCAGTCGGCTGCTAGCTCCAACCGTTTGAAACTGAAGCTCGTAGCTTCTATCATTTTTCTATTGCTTTAGGCCTCTTTCAGCTTCTTCTAAACGCACCGAAAGAAATGCTTCTTCTAGTTTGTGTTGTAGTGATAATTTTATGTTGCTCATCTATCTAGCTAAACTAGGGGTTACCAAATTTCTAGAACGGTATGTAATCTGCTTGAATTAGGTGTCCAGAAAAATGCCAAAGCTAGAAATAAGGTTCATTTTTAATTACGAAATTAAGAAATCTTGCTTGTGTTTTCACTCTTATCTGTAATTTTCAGCTAACCTGTTCATTGTGTTCTTAGTGATGCTGCAAAAATAAATGGATCTGTTATTTTCCATATGTCAACCTTTTGTTCGTCAATTGCCCATGCGAACGTCCACTTTGCATAATTTTCTGCACCTTTAGCCACCTCTCTAGCGTTCAAAATTTATAAACGAAATGGCAGATGCTTTGAGCATCTTTGCATGGCATCCATACCTGATTTTATTTCGAAAGCGCACGGGCTCTGCTCTAATGGTTCCTTTCTTGAGGTGTGAAGTGGAAAGTTCCTAGATAAAATTTTTTAAGAATGACCAAGGTCGAAAATAGTCAGATCTAGGGGGGGGAACCTGGGTATCAATTATAACAGAGATCTTGTTGTGTGCTTTTTATTTTATATTTCGTATTAATGGAAGGCACTGATTCATATGACTGAAACTTAGTTTTAGGATTAAAAGATGCTGTTAATGCACATGCATGTGATCCATTATTGTAGAATGATGGCATATAGAGCTTGGAGAAGGAGATTTGGGTTTAGGCGCATGTGGTCATGGCCCAAATTAATTAAGCTTGCTTCCTTACTAGGTTATTTTTATTTGTTTATTTGGGGAGGAATCTCAACCTTATCGTCAACATAAATTGACATTTGCCGTCACTTACTCTTTTCCATAAACATGCAAGTGACCAAAAAGTAAACGTACGTCCCCCTAGTGCATTGCGGGCAAGAGGATTGAGTTTTGGAGATGGTATTGTGGTGGATATTCATTTTGGAAAAACAAAATATCCCCCGAAGTTCTCATTTACATTGATCTAATACAATTGCTATAAGCATATGTGCCAAAAAGAATTGCATAACCCAACCAGATAATGTAAGAAAAGATTATATCATTGTATAGCTTAAATGTTAGCAGTATTCAAATAATTCTGTTTGCTTACATATTCATTTCTAGATTAAAAAGTATTACGGGTATTCAAGTACCTTGGATTTGAGTAATAGTATCTCTATAATTTTATATGTAGGCCATGTTTTTCTTGATGTTTCTCTTTTATTGTGTTTTTCATGTGACAATATCCAAATTCCAATCTGCCCCGTGTTATTCTCTTAGGCCAAGCCCATTCGACCCACGAGACCACGACTGAAGTTTCACAAGCCATAATGCGTATGTAACTGATAATAATGGGTTTAGATGACTAAAATCCCCCACAAAAAAAGGAGAAGAAAACCCTGTCACCATCTAATCCAATGGCTCCACACGGTTTGCAAACAATCCCGCCCAAAACAATTTTGAAATTGAAACTTTTATTGGAAACTTGAATCACTCGATTCCCATTTCATCTTGCTGCTCCAATCTGTCCTTCTCTCAGAAACAATGGCAAAAGCAACAGTTGCTTCTACAAAGAAGGGAACCAAAACCTCCAATGCTTCCCCTGCCTCTCTCCATCCTCCTTACCTTGAGGTCCCCTGTTTTCATCTTCTTTGTACTCATTAATCTTAGTTTCAAGTCCTTTTTTTTGTTTGGGTTTTGACTTTTGATTTTGTGTTTTGTAATTGCAGATGATTTGTGAAGCAATATCGACGCTCAAGGACCGGACAGGGTCAAGCCAGCCCGCGATAGCCAAGTTCATCGAGGACAAGTACAACAAAATGCTGCCCTCGAATTTCAAGAAACTGCTATCTGTTCAGTTGAAGAAGTTCGTGAAATCCGAGAAGCTTGTGAAGGTCAAGAATTCCTACAAGATTTCTTCAACGGAAAAGCTGAAGTTGGCGATCAAAGAGACCCAGAAAAAGAAAGGTACTGCTAAGAACAAGGCCTCAACATCCCAAAAGGCTGCAAACAAGGTATCTGTAAAAAGCGTCAAGACCAAGAGGCTGAGTCCAGTTAAGACCCCAGACGCTCTCAAGAAAGCTAAAAAGAAGGTGAAGAAGCCGGTTTCGGGCTTGAAATTGAAGCGTTTGAGTCAGGTTAAGACACCTGAGGGATTGAAGAAGGATTTGAAGTCTGGGGATAAGGCGAGGGTGGTAAAGAAGGCAAAGAAGACTGAGAAGTGAGGCGTAGTTGACAAAGGATGATGATGTTAGGTTTATTTTTGGTTGTATGTAGATACTGTAGTTACTAGTTATGCGTATTTGATGACAGAAAATAGTTCTTAGATGGAAATTTGCCTTTGCTCTGAAAAGCAAGGAAAGTTGCTGTTGACTGTTGTTCTTAAAGCTTTGTAGGATATTTTGTGGTTCTATCAACTCACTACTGTTGATCTTTTCGAATGCAATTTGAATATCAAGATTGTTGCTTTTAATGTTGTTCTCGGGGTATTATTTGTTACTACAAGTCTACCATTGTCTGGTAACCCAGAAGTGACAGAGAACAGAGTTACCACTAGTGCTTTTCAACTCCAAGCATAATAGTTGCACAGTTACACTTCTTATTATAATTCCATATGATTTCAGTTTTCAATAGTTTCTCAAGTCTAATCTCTCAAAACACGATTCGGCAAGTGATATTTGCTTGTTGGCTATAGAATGCAAGAAGAATTCTGTTCCTGAATCCCTGCATGCACTGTATCATGGATGTGAGGCAAGTCGGGCTTTCTTTCTATAGCATTGAATCTTTTTTAAGGGAAAAGGATGAATGATGGAAGAGAGCCAGCATTGGAACAGAAAAGAAGACTAACAGACACTTACTATGCAGTGGTATGATTTTTTTTTTTTTTGAAAGTTTAGATTTCATTGCCAGTAAACAGGGAGAGGGTCCCTGGGTTACAAAAAGAAGTTTTCCTGTCTTTGAAGCCACATCTTGGACAGAGACCTCAACACTTCAGTATACCCCTGCCTATACAATCTCTTCACACTTAAAAAATTTCAAACCCATAAGAACTCATCCACTCGGTCAAAATATGCCCAGACATCAGTAAACAGAGAGAAACAAAAACAGTCATCCTACCACAACCGCACCCCGCATAGTGATACAGAAGCCTCACAGAGCACTTAGGATAGACCACCACCAGCCGCAAGAAAACATGGCAGAAACCAGCTCCACAAGCCTTCTGTAAAATCAAGGCAATCTCCTCCTGCATATGGACATAAACTGCAGTTCCACACATAGAAGAGCACAACAGCAAGTATAAACACAAGATAAGCAACCTGAGCATACGGTTAAGAGACTACCCTCCAACTGAATTCTTTCCTCTGTATCACACCTTGTAAATCAAGCACCAGGTAGTACACACAAAGTACAGCACAGACCTCAAATACCAACACAAACTGAACAAATCTCACAACCAAACCCGCTAGTTTAGTCCTAAACCCAGAAACTCCAATGAGAAAGCAACAACAAAAAGAAAACTTCCCATAAGAAACAGGGGATATGTCAATCATTCTATAGCAATCAAAAAGTAAAAGCTTGTCAATGTACGACATCTCATAGATCAAACTCTCTGCAAATTCCCTCCTTTGCCAGCTCATCCGCCATCTGGTTGGCGCTCCTAAGTATGTGTTTAATTGCCCATTTACTTACTCTTTTCAAGTTTTCGATTCTTAGAACCCAAACTCTGTGCTGCCAGGGAGCCGACTCCGGAGACATCACCCATTGGACAGCATTCGTGGATTCACTTTCCACCAAGAGTACATGCGTGTCAGCCTACTTTGAAGCAGCTAAAATAGTAAAAGCTTCCTTTATAGCCAGCAGAACAGCAAAATTAGCATCCGCTTCACCAATTGACTTAGGAAACGTAACCTTTACCTCTCCCCTGTCATTTCTCATTACCCTCCTGTGCCAGCCGCAACCGGACAACCTCCAGCCGCCCCGTCGCCGTTGAACTTCATCCATCTCACAGAAGGTGGACTCCACTGGACAACTCTGCTGGGCTTCTTTTCTTTCCTCCGTGTTTTGGCCATTAACAATAGTCGATAAATGTACAGCGTACTCCCTACCATAACCGGTCATTTGGCTTTAACCCAACTTGCCACCCGCAGCTTCACAAGGTCATAAGCTTGGCTTGCATCCCACTGCTTTTCTTTAAAAACCACCTCATTGCGTAATAGCCAAATCGTCCACAGCATTGCAAAGAAAGACATATCCTACATAGCTTGTCCCCCTCTCTAATGTCCATCCCGTTCCATGCTAGGAAAAAAGCTTTCGAGTCACTCGGTGCACACCACGATAAATTCCAATCACTGCACCACGTACCCCACAACTTCCATGATTCCTTACACAGAAAAAACGAGTGTTCTGCTGTTTCCATACCAACTTTACACAGCACACATGTAGGGCTCCCTGTCCCTATCATTCCCCCTCTGCTAGTTTCCTTTCTACAGTTTGCGTCCTCTTTAACAAGCAATTAGGTTTTCCCTTTCTGTTGGTTCCTTGTTTTTATTTGCTAAGAAGTCCATGCACACAATTTTGGCAAATAATTGGGCTAACAGTGATGTTTAACGATCAAATGATAAGATGAGTCCCAAACTCCCAAGTGCATTCACTACCCCATTTCTCCTATTTTTTCTTATTGGTATCTTTATCCTAATTCTTATGTCCTAACCACTTTCTACATTCACTTGAGACTACAGTAAAGGGAACACTTAATTGCACCAATTAGGTACATAGGCAGAGGTCAAATCACTTCTTTCCATTACATTATTTGGTATCAACAATAGAGCTTCACTTGAATCTAAAATAATCTCTACTAAAATCATAACTTGATAACATCATCTAATTGTTTTAGCCAACTTTCCTAATTGTTTTAGGAATTGGGTTGTTGCTTAGCTCTAAATTAGACTGGCCTTCAACCTAACAAGTACGCACGAAGGCCACAGCATTAGCCTCATTGCACCAGAATTTTTCCGGCCAAACTATTCCAACTGCTTAAGCCTTAGAAGTCACCTGCCCTCTGCCTCATGCCACATCCGCATATCGCTGTCCAAGTAGTTTGCAGCTTTGGCACATACCAGACGCGGGTGCCGCCCTCTAAAAAACCTTTCTTTAATTGATATCAATGGTGGGGTAAGCCAACAATGGGGGGGCCCCAAAATTTTTAAAAATATTTATTTTTTATATATATTTTATCAATGGCCTCCTCAAAATTTTTAAAAATTTTTATTTATTATATATTATTAATAACCCACTCAAAATAAATTTTTTATTTAATAATTAATATAAATAAAAAAATCAAATAATCTTACAAACTTACTTAACTTTATCTTAATTTAAATTTTTCTACACCTCTTTCTCTTTTTCTTTTTCTCTTCTCTTTTGTGTCTTTTTATTTTTATTTTTCTTTTCTTGTAACTCACTATTAAAACATACCTTATTCTTCAAAAGAGATTTATGAGCTTATGAGTTTGGACAAGGAAAGACAAAGATCACCCACCACCATTATGTAAAATTAAGAGGAGGTAAAGTTTTCTTTTACCTTCTTTCTATTTATATTATTTAATTACTATGTGAAATCCTGTATTTCGTATTTAATTATTTATATTTTATTCATTATAGTTTTATGTTTTATTTTTTAAGTTTAAATATAAATATAATTATTTTTAGCAATGAAAATTATGAAAATAAGACTCCGGAACAAAATGGATGATGAGTTTCTTGTAGATAATTTACTTGTTTATATTAAGAAAGACATTGCTAGTCTTTTCACTACAGAGTCAATAATTGATGAATTTAAATTTGGGAAACATTGTCGAGCACAACTTTCTTAGATAACTATTATTAAGTTTTTTTTTGTTTTTTTTCTTTACATGTTATATAAAATTATTATCTATTATGAATCTTTTGATCGTTGATTAAATTCAACATATTAGTTTTAAAAATTTCTAGTTTTTATTTTTTTTCGTCTTTGCCCCCCCCAACAAAAATTGGCTAACTTCGCTCCTGATGGTGTATGTAGGCAAACATGTATAATACATCATCATCCCTTTCACTGCCAAGAGTTTGCCTATACGAAACTTCAGTAAACAATGTTAAAAAATTGAAATTGAAGATGAAGAGTATTGTGGAAGCTTCAAGCAATTTTTAATTAAGGAATAAAAGCTGTACAGTATTTATACTCTGTTTGATCAGCAAACTCAAGTAAAGAAAGTTAACTAACTAAAATAAAAGATAGCTAATCAACTAACTAACTGATATTTTTACAGTTTAGTAATAAGTAAGTGTAAAAGTAAAAATAAATAACACAAGTATATTTTTATTACAGAGCATGTAATTCACATGTGCTCCTTTCCTTTCTTCTTAACTTCTTAAGTTCTTCAACCCAGTTGATAGTTTCTCTCTTTGATCTTCAATCACCAACTTCTTATCATATTGATAGTCCCCCTCAAGATTTACATGTATGTTAATAACGTGCATCTTGCCAAGTAATATGAAGAATTGTCTTGGTTGTAGAGCCTTAGTGAACAAATCTATAATCTCTTCATCAATAGAAACATGAATTCGTTCAATCACCTTTGTAAGTACTTTCTCCCCTATAAAATGGCAATCAATCTCTATATGTTTGGTACACTCATGAAATATTGGATTCCTGCAAATATAAATTGTTGATTGATTGTCACAATAAAATCTCACTGGATTGCCTAGATAGATTCCAAAATCTACCAAAAGACTCTTTATCCAAATAATTTCACAGGTTGTTGAAGCCATTGACTTGTACTCAGCTTCAATTAAGCTCCTTGCAATAATCTATTGTTTCTTGGACTTCCAATTTACCAAAAAATCACCAAGAAAAATGTTATACCCTGTTATAAATTTTCTTGTATTTAGGCATCCTGCCCAATCATTGTCACAATAGGTAGTAAATTTCAAATTGAATTGGAACTCATTAATATTCCTTACCCTAGAGATGATTTCAAATATTTCGGTACCTTATGAGCTGCAGCTAAGTGATCTTCAGTTGGTGCGTCCATGAACTAAGATAATGTCTGAACAGCAAATGAAATATCTGGTCTTGTAAAGGTCAGATAAAGTAATTTCCCTATCAACTACCTATATCTTGTGTTATCAACTTCTCTATCACCGTTTACTTTCTTTTTGAGTTTATGATTATAATCAATTGGAGTTGTTACTGGTTTTGCACCAAGTAATCCAAATTCCTCCAAAAGATCTAGTGCATATTTCCTTTGACATAGCACAATACTTTCCTTTGATCTGGCAACTTCTAATCCCAAGAAATACTTTACATTTCCAAGATCCTTAAGCTTATATTAAGAGCTTAAGTATGTCTTAACATCATTTAAAGCTTGAACTGAAGTACTGCCTAGTAAAATATCATCAACATAAACTAATAGGGTAACAAATACACCTCTGTCTGTGAGTAAAGTAAACAAAAAGTAATTAGAAATTTATTGCTTAAAACCATACTTCAAAAGTGTAGTAGTGAACTTTGAATTCCATTGTCTTGAAGCTTGTTTGAGTCCATATAGGGACTTATGTAATTTGCATACCAACTGCTGCTTGTTAAGTTTATTATACTCCCCTTTAACAGAAAATCCCTGAAGCAGCTGCACATGTACAATTTCTTCCAAATTACCATTAAGGAATGCATTGATGATATCCACCAGTGACAAATGCCAACCGTGAGATGTTACTAAAGCCATAAAGATTCTAACTGTTGTTTGCTTAGCTATCGGACTAAATGTCTCCTGATAATCAAAACCCTTTCTTTGGTTGTATCCTTTAGCAACCAAATGAGCTTTGTACCTTTCCACACTGCCATCAGCATTCATCTTGATTTTATGCACTCATTTACAGCCAATAGCATGAGAATCTTGAGGTAGAGGAACTATACTCCATGTACCACTATTTTCTAAAGCTTTTAACTCGGTTAACATGGCTTTTCTCTAATGAGGACATGTGACAGCTTGATTATAGGTTGTAGGTTCAAATATTTAAGAGAAAACAATGGTAAAGGCTTTATAATTGGTAGATAATCGATTATTGGACAAATAATGAGTGATTGGATATGATGTGACATGATTAATGGAAGAAGGAATATCTACTTGATAAGCTTCTAAATATCTAGGAATATGCTTAAGTCTAGTACTTTTCCTAAGATTAGAAACATGATCAGCAGAATAATGTGAAATTGCTGAAGCAATATCTAAAACAGATTGATGAATGGGTGAACTTTGATAAAAATGGGGAGTTTCTGATACAGAACTAATGTCATTATGGAAAGAATGTTGAGAAACAAGTAACTCGGCAAATAGTGAATCAGATAAAGTAGAATTACTAGAATTAAAATCAAAACAATCAAGAATTGGATCATGCATACCAACTGTTTGAGGAAATGTGAAATAATAGTTGGTATACTTTTTATGCTGAAAAGGAAAAATGTGCTCATGAAAAACTACATTCCTAGAAATGAGTACCTTGCCAGCATCAATTTCATAAACCTTAAAATCTTTTGTCCCATTGGAATAACCTATGAAGACACATTTAGTAGCCCTTTTATCAAATTTGGTTCTATTTTGCACTAAAGTTGAAACATAACATAAACTACCACATACTTTAAAATAGCTATAGCAAGGTGGTTTGTTACAAAGATATTCATATGGAGATTTATCATGAAGAAGCCTAAAGGGTGTCCTATTTATAATGTATGTTACTGTGAGGATTGTATCTCCCCAAAACTTAAGTGGTAAACTTGACAGGCGCAACAGAGCTTTAGCTACAACAAAAAGATGTTGATGCTTACGCTCAACAACACCATTCTATTGAGGGGTTTCAGTACAAGACAAATGATGAACAACACTTGTTGAATTAAAAAAAAAATCACTAAGCCTAAATTCATTGCCATTATCTAACTTGATGCACTTGATTTTGGTTGAAAATTGATTCTGAACAGGACTATAAAAATACTGAACAATGACAGATACTTCAAATTTATTTCTCATCCAAAAAATCCAAATAAACCTGGTGATATCATCAACAAAAGGAAAGAAGTAATGATGACCATCAAGAGTAGGAACTTTATATGACCCCTAGATATCAGAATGAACAATTTCAAAAGCAGAACTTGTATTTTTAACTTGTAACCTTTTTTGTTTTGCTAAATGACATACATCACATATCAAAGTATTTGAATAATGAATCTCAAGATGTGTTTAATGTAACACACTTATTCTGTTTGTAGGTATATTACCCAGTCTAAAGTGCCAAAGATCAAATTGAGTTGGACAGTTTTACAATTATTTGCAAAGACAACAAAAGGAAAATTTACAATCTTATCAAGACTAAACTTTGATAGATATTGATCATCTTGACTGTCTTATATGAAATAGAAGCCAAAGGAAAGTTTAGCAACCCCAGTCACTTTCCATGATGTGAGGTCTTGAACAACACAACATTAATTTGCTTACTGAAACAAGATTAAACTGAAAAGAAGGTACACAAAGTACATTATGCAATACTAACAAGGATGTTAACTTGATAGTTCCTATATGTGTGACAGCAGCTTGAAGATTGTTAGGTAATTGAACAAAACAGTTATGAACAAGATAAGCATGAGTGAAATTTTTTAAGGAGCATGAAACATGATCACTTGCTCTAGTATCCACTATCCAGGAATTTGGTTTAATCATGATGCTATAAGTACATTTATTGTGAGCTATACTCGAACAAAGATGGTTACAAAGAATACCTGTAACAGTGGAATTGACCAAAGAAAAAGTTTGCTGAGTTTTTGACAAAATACCTTGATCAATGTCAGAATTGTCAACATTGATGAGTGCCATTAATTTTTGAAGTTGTTGCTTTATGATAGACATCTGACACATAGAATTAGAACCACCACACTCTTCTTCTTGGCTTGGTTGCGATGCTCTTTCTGCATATGAAGATGAATCAGTAATAGCAGAAACACTGTTAACAGTAGAATTAGGATTTTATTTTCTGAAACTTCCCTTGTCCTTGTCTTTTGTAAACTTGAAGTCTTTAGGAAAACCTATTAAGCTAAAGCATTTTTCCTTTATATGACCCTTTTTACCACAGTGGCTGCAAGTCACATCTGGTTTTCCCTTCATCTTATTATCAGTAGCTATTGCCACTACAGATGACTCAATCAAAGGACTAGATTGTAACAAAAAACTCTTCTGATTTCTTCTCAGAGAACTAAATTGTACACTTCATCTAAAGTAGGAAAAGGTTCCATAACAATAATCTGAGTTCTCAAAGCTGAAAAAGAATCATGGAGCCCATTGATGAACCTAAACACCATATCTTTCTTGTACTGGTCAAAGTATTTTTAAAACATGCTTAATTGCATTTCCCACACCATTGTGGCAGAGGCTTGTAATTTCACCCAAATATCTTTAAATTCAATGAAGTACGAATCTACAGATCTATTGCCTTGAGAAACATTGCCAAGATTATATTGGAGATTACAAACCCTTGTATCATTGGGTTAAGCAAAATTTAACTTCAAAGTATTCCAAAATTCAGCAGCTGAATCCATGTAAAATACAGTGGAAGCAATAAGAGGTGTAATTGATTCTAAGAGCCAGGCTAAGATCAAATTATTACAATGAATCCATGGCCCAAACAGTGAATCAGTAATAGTTGGTGTAGGTACAGTTCTACCTATAAACCCTACCTTATTCCTAATTGAAAGGGCAAGCATGAATGATTTGCTTCAAGCAACATAGTTGCTGGATGTGAGTTTAGGAGTAATCACAACTAATCCGTAATGATCAATGTGATGAAGGAAATAGGGAGATTGTGAATCTTCAATGGCAAATGTGGTATTCTTAGTTGAACTACTCGTTTCTCAAGCAAGAAATCAAGAATTTCAACAAAACGAGCAAGAATCACCAGAAATCAACAAGAAATGATGCCAAACAAAAATTACATCTATTGCAATAAAAATTTCAACAAAAAAAATCAAGAACTCATATCAGGAACCCTAATTCCTGTTTTAATACCATGTTAAAAAACTAAAATCAAAGATGAAGAGTATTGTGGAAGCTTCAAGCAATTTTTCATAAAGGAATAAAAGCTGTACAGCAGAATACTTACTCTGTTTTATCAACAAACTCAGGCAAAGAAAGTCAACTAACTAAAATAAAAGAAAGCTAATCAACTAACTAATATTTTTACAGTTTTGTAAACAGCAAGTGTTAAAGTAAAAATAAATAACACAAGTATATTTTTATTAAAGAACATACAATTCACACGTGCTCCTTTCCTTTCTTCTTTAACTTCTAAAGTTTTTCAACCCAGTTGATAGTTTCTCTCTTTGATCTTCAATCACCAACTTCTTATCAGATTGATCAACAGAAACGCATGATTCCCAGTTTTATGAACTAGAATTTTCCGCAATAAGACCAATGGCAACTCGCAAAACTGATAAGAGTTGGAGATTGTTAACTGTTTTAAAAATTGTAGGTCCTAACATGCGCACAAAATCAAATTCTAGTACTATAACTAGATGGCCATGACAGTCCCAGAAATGTATCAATATTTTTCTTGCTGTTCCCTACATTATTGGAACTTAGAAAACGATATGACTTGCTCGAGTAATTACTTAGAGTTGTCTTTCGCGTAATTCAGGCCACCGCCAGGGCGCCGTGATCCATGGGTTTTCATTGAATATTCCATTCATCTTGCACAAGTATTTCGTCTTAATTAATTTCTTTATCTTATAGGAAAAATCCGAAAGAAAAAATAATATTAATAATAATAATATAGAATCATAAATTGTGTTGTCAAATTTAGGGATGCACTCAATCCATTGACCTGAGCAGATAGGCATAACAGGTTTAGAAAATTTGTAGGGTTGGGGGGATTTAAGGTAATAGAATAGAAGCAGGTAGCATCTTTTACTGTCTCTGTTAAATTTAGCTATCCCCAATTCTTTAACTTGAACCAACTTTATGATCAAGTGGTTCATGTTTGGTAGCAAAAATCTATTGCCCTCCTATAAAAATTCATAGTCAGAATCAGGTCTGCAATAAAAAAGCTGTTATACCCCCATCTTTCCCTCTGCCTTTCATAAAGAAAAAATTGAATGACTCCATTGAATATACAATACATTCCCCAACTTCCATCCATATCTGAATATCTGTTTTCTTGCATAAATAATGAACGTTCAGAGATTAGTTTCTTATTCATATCCGAGATCTTAGTATGATTTTTTTTTCTCATAAAAATATTTAAATCAAAACTCCTATCTTGCTTTAGCATTTCATAATTAAATAGAAGCCTCATTCTCCTCAAGGAACAAATTATGTTATGTATCAATTTCCCCTTTTTTATTATTTGGGGTGGAATCAGATCTCAAGTGCTGTATAATATCATACTGGTCTCATGCAAAGCACAGATTTAGAGATGATCTTTGAATGGTCGTCGGATCAATGAAAAGATTGCTAGGCAATGCAAATTGGATTTGTCAAAATAAAGAGAAATAGATTAAAATCTTTGACTTGCTTCTTTCATAACAAGACCTTAATTGTGGGACAATCTTTAAATTTATATGCAGAAATTCGACTCATACTACTAGTTATTTTTGCAAATTAAGGAAAAAATACAAAAATTTTCTTGCAGCTTTGGTTGAAAATATACTAATCTCCTTTAATTTGAAATTACCCTTTTTCTCTCTGAGCTTCGGTGGAAATTAGGCTTACCTTTATGAAATAAGTAATGTTGATGTCAAAATCTGTGGAGAGATTAAGAGAAATGTTCATGAAGGCGAGGCAGTGAGGGAAATAATTTTTTATCGTATTCCAGAATCTGTTATTACAGCCTTTATATACATTTATCTCAGCCAATAGATATACAAAGTTTCAACTAACTCTTACTAACTATTAGAGCAAGGTAAAAGAGTAACAAACAAACTGTAAAATTCTAAACTTACTAGGCGTAACACAAATACTCCACGTGTTCTTCTTTGACTTCAGTAACATCTTGGCACATGTGTCTCCGCTTCTTTCTGAGATTTGTTCTTCAGCCTCGATGCAGAGTCTGAATTCTTCCTTTCAATATCGATCCATTCCTTCTTTTCTCAATAGTTGATAATTATTCAAGTTAATTTTAAATAAAATGACAAACATACCCTCTTTTAATTATTTATTTTTGTCTTTTCTCTTTTCTCTTTTTTCTTTTACATGATATTTTTAATTACAAAATTATGAGATTTAATTAGTTTTAAAGTCATCTTTAATTATTATCAAGTTAAATTTTAACTTTTTGAAAATTGGGATATTATTAGTATTTAAAGTAAATTTTGAACAAATATTAATTTGACTAAGGATATCCTAACGGTAATTACTTTTTGAAGATGTAAAGAATGTTTTTCAAACTGATGATGCAAGTTTATTTTCGATAAAATCTCATGGAAGACAATTATTTTTCTTGATTGAATTACATCTAATTTAATATTTTTAATACATAGTTGAATTATAATTTAACCTAATTAAAATATAATTTGATAGTAATTAAAGATGGTTTTAAAACTAATTAAATATGTCAATTTTATTTATAATTAATTAAATCTCGCAATTTTTGTAAATAATAACAAAAAACCATGAACAAAAAGAAAAAAATAAAAGGGATAGAAAGAGAAAGCAATATATATGACATAGAGAAATAAATAACAAGGGTGCTTGTCTTGTGGTCTGAAATTAATTTCGTAACTAACACTTACTTTTTCAGGGAATTTCAACCAAACGTCAAGGGGTAAGAGAGTGTATTTCAGAGTAATAGAAAAGTGTATATAAATTTCAACTAAACCTCAAAGGGTCTTTGTGTTTTACCCAAGAAATAATCCTTGCTTTTCTTTGACGTTAATTTAAGAATGAGGTTAGGGTTTAATTTGTTTGACTTGTGCGAGAACTGAATCACAAGTGCATAACTGATATGATGGTCTAATCAAGGCCCGGGTAGGTTACTAATTACAATCCATGTGTGATTGTTTTCACAATTCAAATAAAATTAATTCACTTTATGATCTAAACCAAGTTAACTAATCAAGTCTCGAAAATGCCCTTGTCCTTGTGCAAAATATTTAATTAGGACCATGCTTAATTAAATATGATTAAATGTTGAAAAGACCGAAGATGTACCACTTTAATATTGATTATATGTGATAAGTTTATGACTAATTAAAGAAAAGATAGACACGACTTAGGAGTTCATAAATCATAATATTTAATGATTTTTCCTTAATTAGGCACTGGGATTGAAAAGTAAAACTTGTAATTTAATTTTTTTTGCTACAAAGTTGTTAACATTAGACTACGAGTCTCAAGATTGGTGACATATGTTACAAAGAAAATAATTTTGAATTTTTAAGAGAGAATATCTAATTTTAATTAAATCTAAAATATTATACGTGTAAACATTCGTCTATTTCTCTGAAAATAGAATTTTTCTCATATATCATCAATAATAGAAAAAGAAATAAAAAGATGGTTAGTTATCCCTTATCCACAGAAATGGCTTGATGAGCTTGTGGTTCACCACACACATATCCAACCCATTTCCCACCTCAAAGGCGTGAAACTTGAGGGTTGGTAAACCGTACCCTTCATCTCGATTGGATCATACCTTCTCATTTCCACTTAATTAAGCTACAAGCCTAAAATTTGCGACAGGTATCCTTTTCCATTTCCCCTTGAGTTATTAAACTGCCGGTACCCACTCATGACTTTTTTCACACTTCATTTCCTCTTCGAATCTTGACCTTCCTCTTTTCTTTGATGATGATGACTTTTATTGTGCTATTATCTTACACAGTTGTTGGAGCTTCTAAACTCTATAACCTAGATTAAAAATTTGTCACAAGCTTTATTAAAATATATTTAAAATAATTAATGAATTAATATGATAAATAAAAAGATATACAATAATATTTTAATCTCTATTGTAATGTTTAAAATTTTTAGCCATAGTGTATAAAATAAAATAATTATATTTTCTTTACAAATAAAATTGAACTCACTCCACATAAATAAAATATTCAAAAATACAATGTTGGAAAACGTTTTGATTGATGAAATCGGACATTTTTACTCATTATATTTTTAAATTAGTATTTTGACTATTTTTTATCATAAATATTAATAAGATTTATCCAAATTGCAAATAAGAATCTAATTACATTGAGTAATTTTCATTAAAATATTTTTTATTTTAATAATATAAATGAATTGCAACATTTTAATTATTTGTATTTCAAATTTACACTTCAAAACACTTATATTCACATATGCAATTTTTTTTTCTCAAATTAAGAGATTATTACCGAACCATGATCATTGACAAGTTCTTTAGAAACTAATCCACATAGCATATGAACACTGTGACACTTTTAAGGACAAATTATTAAAAAAGAAAATAAATTCAATTAACTTACATATATAAATATTATATCCCTTAATAATTTTATTTTATTATGAAATTCATTCATTAAGATTTGGAATCCTTATCTATGAACATGATTGGTTAAATTCCAAATTACATAAAAGGTATCAAGCGTCGAAGAAAAGGACTTGTTAATTTGAGGAGTGAAAGGAATCTGATGGCACATCATGGATGAATTCCATTTGCAAGGATCCAACGGCTAAAATGAGGCACGTGGAATGTCCACACGCATTGAATATGGAGAGCGACACCCGTGAGAAATGCCGGTTCGTATTAGCACCTTTCATTTATGAGCGCCACCCCCTCTATTTCTCCTCCGTATGTATTACCATATACTACTACACATTGCTATCATTAATTTCGGCTTTATATAATATAATAATATATATATATATATATATATATATATATATATATATATCACTACTACTACTACTACTNATATATATATATATATATATATATATATATATATATATCCTCACACTTATACCAAATTTATCACCCTCTTCAATCTCTCATCCATCTCCCGCTTCTCTCTTTCTCCATTTTCCTTTCTCTGGAGAAAAGAACTAGAGAGAAACTGGATCAAAGTAAGAAAGGTCAGTCATGGAAGGTATTTCTGCGACCATGTACAAGGGATTGAGAGGGTACTGGAAGAGGAGAGGCTACGTCAAGCTCAATGGTTCGGGACGACGGACACGGCGGAACAGGGTGGAGCTTGGTTCCACGCGGCGGAGGAGGTTCTGGAGGATCAGGGTCAAGGCGAAGCTGAGGATACCTTCACCCAAGAAATTCTTTGTTTGGCTACGTGATGCCTACGTGAAGATGATGCTGGGGTTCGCCAACTCCAGGATGATTAATACTGGCTACGGAGGAGCCATAGGTGATGGGATTGCTGCCTTCGGGAAGGGTCCGATGAAAGAGTATGATGAGAAAGTGATCGTTGAGATCTACAAATCCTTGGTGATGGGGCAAGGTCAGCTGGTGCCTAGGGAGGCAGGGAAGCTTAGCTCTGCAATTATTTGTCAACGGTAAAAAAGAGAAAAGTGAGAAAAGCTGAAAAGGGTTTTTACATCTGGTCATTTTCGCCACAAACTTGGTGGTGGAAGGAATTAAAGTTCATGGAAATTAGGCAAGGATCAATTCCCAAAGAAAATAAAAAAAAATCATCTATTAATTTTTTGCTCTTAAATGTGATTTTAATGTTGTTCTTGTCTTTGTGATTTGAAACCAGTAACTTGCTTAGTTTGGCAAAAAGCTGTTAAAGTCACCTAACTACTTGTCTGGGACGAAAAATGGATTTTAATAGGGGAAGCATCATTTGAGCTTGTCAACAATTTTTTATTGAATTAAGCATAATTAAGTTCTATGCGTATTTCATCAAGTTGGGCTGCTATTAATTCCTTCCTCCACTAAGTGTTGATTTATATGGTCGCTAGTGACCCTCACATCGGATAAGTACAATTTTTTTTGTTTTGTTTTATATATCACCTTAATTTGTTCCTTCTTATTATATATCTGTAAGCAAGATTCAATGATTCAAATTATAGGAAAAACAATATAATTAGCTATTACGCCATCAAGACCAAATAATGTAGGATTCTTGAAGAATAATTTAAATTTTTATACATAGCGTAGGGCAAAGTTTTTCTGTTTCATATGACAGTAGCCTCAGCTAAAACTATTCAAGGTTGGTGGGGGTTTGGGAACTACATGCAAGTAATTGTAAAGAGCATTGAACCAAGATCATTCAAGACCCTTGTGGTGGGGCAATGAGAGCTTTGATGATGCACCTTTTTGTCCTTGGCGGTGGTTGTGGGATCTGAGAGCCATCTTTAAGACGAGAATTCCTTTTGTGCATCTCAAAACACTGAATACTCAAATCCTTGCTGTTGATCTAAAGCTTACGTGTAGCTTTCTTCAAACTTTCAACGAAAGTAGCGCTTAGGATGTCACAATCTTGCAACCGCGTATATTGTAGTAATCACCTGTATATATTTTTTTCATGTGACTCTCAAGTTAGTGCACTACAATTTACAGATTGTCACGATCAATTATTTTCTTGTTCTTGACAGATAAGAGTTCTAATTTTCTTCCTTTCTTTTTCTTGGGTTGGATTTTACCCTTATAAAACCATGCTCTGATCAATTATTGGGTTTGTTCAATTAACTTGAAATATAGGTAGCTAGTACTACAAATCATTAATAAGATCTTGTTCTACAAGTTTGTACCTATAGTAATTCAACATTAGTAAAATTTCCATTATTCTCCACTACAGCAAGCCCATATTTGCAATATATATTTGTTGTCTGCTCAACCTAAAGATGTTTATTCAATTAAAGAAACCTTTTTCAACAG
Source organism: Theobroma cacao (assembly GCF_000208745.1). Classification (NCBI taxonomy): domain Eukaryota; kingdom Viridiplantae; phylum Streptophyta; class Magnoliopsida; order Malvales; family Malvaceae; genus Theobroma; species Theobroma cacao. The sequence continues at coordinate 31,678,516 of NC_030850.1, read as the reverse complement.
TAGCTGAGCACTTTTAAAACAATTCTTCTTAGTTTCCTATGTTTGTAAAAGGTAGAAAGGAGAAAAAAAGAAAGAGACAATTAAAGCTAATTTTAATCTGGGAGATCGTCAGAGAGATTAATGTATGAATTATTCTGCTAAAAAATCGTTGGTCTAATGATGTTAATTAATCATATAAAATCAAACAAAGGGCATAAAATCTATTCTCTTCAGCATCATCAGTAATCTTTCAAGATCCATTGTAAGCAAGAACTGTCTAAAAATATTCATTTTTCTGATGCAACTTCAGAGTAATGTTGCATCATGGATGATGTGGGCGCCCCTGGCTGCTAGACATCACCCCACGTATAAATGCGCTAGAAATAGGGAATCCCACAGCTAAGGTCCCATTTGTTAAACGTACCAATCTATATTTAATTGAGCTTTCTGAAGAGGGCATCAAGACTCAATATCTACTTCTTCGAGATTGCTCAGATTCTTTCTACATCATTTTCAGCCAATTAAAAAATTAACTACAAACACATGCACATTACTTTCGGTCTCCTGCAATTTGTGCCCAATAAAACAGCAAATTTTCCTCGCATTCTAATTTTTCTACTCCTTTATTATATCTATGAAATTCTAATTTTGACTTTTGCGACTTTGTCCATCTCTAGACAAAAACATAAAGTCGAGCTCTTTCATGTCTTTATAATTATTTATAGATATTGCTGCTCTTATACGTGGCCTTTAATGCTACCAGCTTAACCAAAAACCAACCAAGTCATGCTTATGACCTTAAACAATTAAACCTGGTCGGTTCCTTGGTTTTCTTAGCTTATGAGGTAGTGCAATTAATAGAACTTGACGTGCCATTGACTTCGTTACATAAAAGTTGAATGCGAACCAAACGAAGGAGAGACTATGGTTTGTTTATTGACATTTGCCAAGCTATTTTGGGATCATTTTCTGAGAAACTCCACTCAAGTGATTTAAGTTTTCTATTCTCAAAAATAAAAAGTGAATAAGTTTAATTTATAGAATTGATTTCAATTTAATTTTTGTTCTATTTTTAAGCTTGTCAAAATAAATAATCTTAATTTCACGAGTTTCATATATATATATACACTGTTCCAGTTCCTGTAACAATATAATACCTTCAAGAAATTGATCCTACATATTAAATAGTCTTAATTAACATGTTGCATTTACACTTCTAGTCAGTAGTTACTTGACATTTAGATCATTGAGTTTTATATTAGAAGATAATAATAAGCACCAAAGAGGAATGATTTAGTTCAACCCAAATTTATAGGCTGGGGCCACTGTGGGCCATGTTCGATATCTAGAAGTAATACTAACCTACACCGAGGCGTACTGAGACTCGAGGGCCGATTGCCAGCCAGCCCAATAACAGCTAAGGCTCAAGTGCACAATTTGTTGGATCGTAATTCAAGCCTATGCCCAATCCGTTTTCATCGACTGATTTTCTAATGAAAAAGATCAACACAGTCAGTCAATTACTCAACAAGTACCACATGAAGCCCCAAAGGTTTAAAAGTAATGAAATAAAAACATGACCACAAGTGGCTTCTTTACCTGTAAAAAACAATCTTGGGTGCCTAGAAAAGTGCAAAGTGCAAACCCACTAATAAGATTATTATATATCTGTTCAACAAACATAGGGAAGAGTACATGGTTAGCTTCATCCTTGCAATCTCCACTGTTTTGACCCTAAGATATTGGGATGGTGCAAATGCAACATGTTTTTTTTTATAAGTCAGTATAAAAGATGAATGATTAAGTTCAAGAACAAAACTGTTTATTTGTTTTTTAATGGGAATTCAACGTCAACGTCCCCTTTCCTTCTTGTGGAGGAATCGTATGATTTGCTTTCCTTTAAAAGCTTCTTGTGCTGTAAGCACTAAATCTGTAGAATTATTGCCTTTAGAATCACTTCCCAAGTCGTCCTCTAACTCACTTTTCAGAAGTGCAGTGCAGCCCAAGCAAAAAATAGAATCACTTGCATGTTTCTCAACTCCACAACATTTCTTATTTTCTCAACCAATATAATATCATTAAAATGTGACAAACGAATTCCACCGGATTGGTCAGTCTCGAGCACTTTGCCATTGCAACAAGTTCTTGTATTTTACCCTACGTTTTAAAGTTTTCAAGTAAAAGGCATACTTTGTCGAAATTTTGGAAATGTATGTGGGTTTTTTTTTATGTAATTGAGAAAATAAGAATTTAAACTTTATTCTTTATATAGTAGAATCATTCACCAACCAATAAGTTAAATACTTTGGTATAAAAATTTACATAATTACTTAATTAATTACAGAATCTGCTTCTACTCATTAATTTTTAATTTTTTTTAATCACAAATCCTTGGACATTCTTGAATTGAAGTTTTAGAACTTGAAAAGTGGAAGCCTTAAAATATTCATTTATTTATGGACAAAATGCAATGTCAGCAGTATATTGTAGCATACGTATGATATCAACAAAGACAAGCTAACAACAATATAACTTATAAGATCAAAACCTCGATTATTTATATGATTTTATATCATAATTTGTTTGTTTTCTTGCTTTTGGTATATAATTCGGACCAATATTTAATCCAACTGCCTCTAAAATGTCTATTTCCTAGCCTTTGCTCAGCAATTTCAATTTTCAAGTCCAAATCTAACACCAAACTTGTTACTAGCATTAGTGTATAAATATATGAGAAAATCTCCATTTTTATTTTTATTTCGGTCTATGTAACAAGAACTAGATACCTAACCATGCATAACTCATGTGATTCATAACTTTCAAACCTATACATTCTAGTAGAAAAATATGATTAAGTTCATGATCATGACCTTTCATCTGATAAGATCTCAATTTAATTTTTTGTAAAATTAAGAGTGATAATTAATGTTTTGGAACAATTTAATAAGCGTGGAAGCAATCAACACGTCGAGAACGATCCATATCAATCAAGATTATCAATCTCTAATGAAAAAGAAAGAGAAAAAGTGATTTAATATTTAAATTTCTAGAGAATACTATAATATTTGAATTATTTGTGAAGTGCGTTTCCAAAAGTAGCAGAAAAACCCCGTTTATTTAGATCTCTATCGATGTGGAAACCACTGTTTAGACTGAAGACAAAGTCGAAGCCTTACAGGCGAAGGCACGAGCAACACTATTCACCCAACGGCTACGAAATAAAAAATTACAAGAAAGAAAAACCCTATGCAAGTTCTGGGAGCTGTTTCTAGAGTCAACCTAACATGACTGCTTCGTTCCAACGGCTAACCCGATTAACGTCTACTTAACCTGACGCCATCACCCTATTGAAATTTCGCTGCTGCCACACATTGCATTAAGTATTAGTTTTCTTCTTCGAAGGAAAAAAAAAAGGGGAAAGCTTTTTGCAATGTTAAATGCTGACTCTGTCGCATCAGGTCAGGCTCTTCCTAGAGCTGCATGCCTGCCCCGAAGTTGCACTCTCCTATTTATTGAGGTTTCATAAAGTTGACCAAATTTAAATTAATGCATTACGCCTTTTTGTTGCCTTGCCCCGTTTCGCTTTGCCACTGTTAGGTTTGGAGGTGGCTCTCCTCATCCACCATTCATGCATTTTTCTACTCTGCCTCTTAAGCTTATTGATCAATAAAAGTTCAGAACAGTTGACCCAACGTAAAATCAGAAAAATACTTGTCTATTTCTATTGAGCTTTACTTATACAAGATTGCCCCCTTTAAACAAACAGAACACTTTATTGCTGCAGTCAAAGCTTCTTATTGCTTTCGAACCCATGACCTTCATGACAAGGATGTCTGCATCTGGCCATCAAGACCCAGGGAATGCAATGATACGTTGTATCTAATAATAGCATGAATTTGCGTGTTAGATAAATAAATTTAGAATTATGAAGCCTGTTAGATGTATGAAATTTAAAGTCAAAAGTCCCCGTGGAATAAGTTCCCAAACAAAATAAAAAAAGAATATTGTCACGCCGACCCATGCCATATACATACTGTTACAAGCCTTGGCTTAAAGCTATGTGTTTCCATGTGAATGACGTATTTAAGCTTCCAAGTTATAAATTATGTACAGTTGGTGAGATGTGTAGTACGCATATTACAGGGGCGTGATGAAAGGGAACAGGACTTCCAACTCTAATTGGTCACATTTTCAAGTCATTATCCTATTGGTAACCTTTCCAACAAGGGACTGTTCCAAGAAAAATGTGTTCCATAAATGTCAGTTGAGAAAGGTTGCAAGCAACTCAAATGAGTTGGATTGAGCCCAAATAGATTTGTACCTGCAGCACATTTATTAGGTTACCCGTTTTTATGATGACAATACAAATATCTACTTTTTCCTCCCATTAAAGCCTTTGCTAACGAGCTTTCATATTTGTTAAAATTAAATACTTAGTTTAATTTTTTTAATTTAAATGTTATTATGAATTTTTTATAAAAAATAATTTTTAAAATTAAATTAAAATTGTTTGATTAGTTGTTTGACAAAATAAATTATATAAATTCTAATTTTAGTTAAAATCATCATAAAAATATTCATGTTATCTTCAATCACCTAATAAATAGGAACAAAACAAATATGTTTCAAGTTTATATAAAATTTTAAATATTAAAATAAAAAAAAACTATAAAAAGATTGAACATCTCTTAAACTTGTATAATAATAATAATATTAGATAAAGAGAGAGAATTTTTAAATAGTATTTGAATGTAACTTTAAATTTTAAGTTTTTTTTTCTCTTAATCTTTGTAAAAATAAAAAAAATTTAAATTTTGCTATTCTATTACTAGATTTTTTGTTTTTTTATTGCTTTTTTAATAATTTTTAAATTAAAAGATAAAGAAAAAGGAGATTATGATTTTGTATTTAAAAATAATTATTTGCAGAAGCGAGGAGAGAAGATAGAGATTGATTGAGAGAGATAAAAGTATTTTTTGAAAAGTCGATATGTTTTTAAAATAAGAGAAGAGAAAGTTCGTTTCTTTAAGTTTTTTTTTTAATTTTGTTTTTAAAAAAATTATTTTTTCAAAAATATTGTTTAAATTAACTTATGCTTTTAAAAAATAAATAAATTGAAAAAAATGTTAAACCAACCGGGCACTTAATATTAACAAATATCCTTCTCTCATTGGAAATAATATTTTACCCACGTGTTGAGTAAGATGAAGAATATAATACAATAAAATGAGATAAGAAAGTAGATTAATTGGATTAAATAATATCATCTTATCAAATGCTCAAAGATTGAAATGAATATGTGATATTCTTATGTTTGTTAAGAAAAAGATTAAGGGTTGGATAAAATAATTTCTCACAACGGATCAAACTTATCCTTTCTTTCATTGTCAGTATAAACGTTATTCTTAAGGATTAAATAGAAAACATGAAAATAAAGGTATCTAACATATCATCTTATCTTATAGGATTAAAATAATATACACTTTTTTTTTGTACGACTGAGTGGAGTCCTTCTATATTAGGACAATATCTCGTTATATTTCTCATCATATTTTTCTTTCAAAATGTATATCCAAAATAGGATAGGACAAATTTTATCTTACTTTATCCACCATCCTGCATATCAAATTGTTATTTGAGTTTGCAAAATGGATAAAAGTAAAATAAGATTGAAATGGAGAATTTAAATTATCATTAAAGTGCCTTCTTCTAAATTGTGAAATTATAATTTTTAAACATATTTTTGAAACTTTTAATTTTAGAATATCGCTTGGACTTGAACATTTATTTAGTGAATGAGATTGGGATAAAATTTTAAGTATTTTATGATCAAGTAGTTATTCTCGTCGTGTGGTTACATGTTCAAGTTAGTATTTGGTTAATGATAGTGAATAGAAACAGGAGCAGAAGCATGGACATCCTTTTATCTCCTTTTGTTTATAAAATAACCAATTAGTAATTAGAGGCTTGGTGAAAATGTTACCCCATTTTCATACAAAGGTGGGCCCACGCCTGACACATGTCTATTATTGCAGTTTTATTTTAATCTTTTGATTGATAGACTAAGTTAGTCTACTCCCACTACATCATAAACCTAGCAACCAACGGGTATGGGTGCAGGTTGATATTTGAATCCATATGTTTGGAAACCCCACCCTCATATGATTCTTGTGGTGAAGTTAAAGTGGACTCCAGGCTGGAGAAAGTAAAGGAGTGTTGAAAGAGTTAAGTTGTACGGAGTGCCGATGAGCTCACCGAGGAACACGCTTCACAAGGCGTCATTAATCATGATGAATTGCGTTTGGCACAGCTGCGGTGGGCAGTGCCGTACCCGGTACCTCCCCCTGGCACCGGCGCACCTATGACGTGGACTTGACCTCACTGTGCTTTCGGTCAATCCACGTGGCTGTATGCCGTTGGTCTTAATCGGACTCTGCTAAGCTCTGCTCTCAGCCCATGGGGTCTCTGGTGTTTTCTGAGGGGCGGGGGGGTCAGAGCACACTGGATTTTGCTTGCTCATCTTCGGCTTTTAAACCAGCTCGGTTTTCGTGTAACATTTAGAGTTTTAAATCTACGTGTTAAGTGTGGGACTAAAGGACAAAGAATAGTCGTATGGGGTCCACATATTCGGCGGGACCCGGTCCGTGAAGGACAGTTTTGTCAATTAACATATAATTAGTGCTCCAGTCTTGTCAATAAAATATCCGTAATTGTTAATTAAAGAAACCACCCTGATATCAAATTTTGAGAAAATTCTTGTATTGGCAAGGTTTAGGGTTGATGATTTTGTTTTTATCCTTTTTTTTTTCTTGGTTGGGGGGACAAATTAAAAGGCAAAACTGTGGGGGGACATGCATTGCTGTAGCAATAATTCTGATCATGGTTAAGGATGGGAAAGATTTGTCACATGGGTTGAAGGGCCTTTTTATGAACTTGATGACTTGATTGCATCTTAATTAAGTATGTTTCTACAAACTGTTAAATCAATACAGGCAGTTAATGTTTTGAAATCTTATATATGGTACTACGACCGTACATGCCTCTTTCATCATTAAAAAAAAAAGAGGGTGAAAATTATACTTTATTCGGTGAATGTATTTTTATTTCTTTTAAAGAAATAATACTTGTAGGACAGTCTAATTTCTCATAAATTTGGTGTAAACGTAATTAAAACACTAATAAATTTGTAGATATTTAACTTTTGTGATTAGTAGAAAAATCAGTCATTTTAACATTATTCATTATTTGAAGTATGTACTTTTTTTTAATTATTGAACAAAAATGGAAACTGTTATTGGTTATTAAAATCAATTTTTTCCTCCAGATTCTCAGAAATTATTCTACTGTGAATCCTGGAGTGGTGAAACAAAGTGTTAGTGACTTGTTATCAGTTCCAGCAGAAAAAGATATCAAATAAACGTAAACCAGAAATTCAATTACATAGCACAGTCAACAATTTTAGTTTGTTCCAATAGCAGATTAGGTCCTGAAGGGAATTCAGTTACCATACTAATTGTTTTCCTGAATAAGACAAACTCTTTCTCAATCAGGACAGCTGCCATTACTTGTGATATATGTTATATATATGGTCACTAATCCTTATCAGTAACATCCTAATATCTTTACATCAATCCCACATCAAAACACAACAAGTTTTGATACTACCAAGATTCTCTTTTCTCTCTGGCCGATAATTACCATTGCATCTAAACTACTAGGCACATTTTATCGCCACGATCTCACTAAGCCAAATTCAACTCCAACATAAAAAATAATAATTGCATGCCTCTCAATAGATAAAAATGGGATCGTAAACAAGCATCAGGACATTGATTGTTTGTATGTTTTAGCAAAAATTTTTCCCTTTTTTACTCTAAAAGCAAGTCCAGGTCACAGGAAGTCTGTGCATGGTCAGTGTTCACTTGTTCTAGGTGTAAACACAATCATGGCTAGGCCAAATCGAAAAAACCTTTCTCTGTTAAGTTAAGATGATGTGATCCATCGCCCCACTTTTTGAAGGGAAGGAAAAAGGAAAAAGGAGTGGGGCTGAGGGTAAGGATGTGAACCAATCGGGTTATAAAAGCAACGGTAACCGGGTGGGCTCGGACAATACCCAGCTACACTTGCATTTGGGTTAGTCTTTTTATTATTGACGTTAAAACTGAATAGTAGTAAAACACTGATCGAACACCAACAAAAAAGGCCATGAGTGACGTGTACAACTATCCAAGTGTACAAAATGTACGTGTAGGTTAGGGGATACAATTGTCATTCTAGTAGAAGACAAGGACAGCTGGTTGCCTTCCCTCTTCGAAGCTTTGCCGGTGTATATATTACTCCTTTATAAGCAATAAATCTTTTACATTTTCTAAATAGAGTTTTTTTTTTTTCCAAATTTAATTACTCTGTTAGTGTTATTAGATATATACTCTGTACCCTAAAAATTATAATTATGTTTGGCCGTGGATTTCTATGGTGGAAATCGCGAAGCTAAGAAACAATAAAAGAAAAAAAAGCTGTTCATCTCACCTCCATCGTTCTCTCTCTCTCTCTCTTGTCTCTGCCTCTTATCTCTGTTCTGCTACCCATCAGCTTCTCCCAAAGAGAAAGAGGACGGGACGGAGAGGGGGAGAAGTGAAGGGCGTGAAAGCGTTACTCCGGCGGCGCACGGTAGCACCGTGCCCCTTTTCCAACGCCGTAGTTCATTTTCCACCGATTCCTTTGTACTATTTCTTTCCTAACAGAGGTCGCTTCCTTCCCACGGCAAATTCCTCTTTGACACAGAGCCAAGAAAGAAATCGATTCTGTACTTGGCTTCTTACTCCATATTTGTTCATTTTACCCTTTTGAACTCTGGCGGACCTAAAAGGAACCCTATCGTTCCTTCGATCCTCCCTCTCTATAATCTTAGCAGATCGCTTCGATTTCAAATCTAAAAAAAAAAAGAGGAGAGGGATTTACGGTATTAAGATGCTTTGGATAATGCGATTTTCAGGGTTCTTTTCCGCTGCAATGGTGATGATTGTTCTTTCTCCTTCACTCCAGTCATTTCCTCCAGCTGAAGCCATTAGATCCTCTCACCTCGACAGCTACCTCCGGTTACCGTCATATCAGTTGTCCACTTCACCACACTCACTGGAGGACCGCTTCTCTTTTCGAAAAGCCTCCGAATTTCGCAATGCGGATGAATGTGGCTTCACCGGCCACAAAATCACCGGCGTTTGCGATCCTTCTTTAGTCCATGTGGCTATTACGCTCGATGTCGAGTACCTCCGTGGCTCAATCGCCGCCGTGCACTCCATTCTCCAGCATTCTTTGTGTCCGGAGAACATTTTCTTCCATTTCCTTGTCTCAGAGACCAATCTGGAAACCCTGGTTCGATCCACGTTCCCTCAATTGAAGTTCAAGGTTTATTATTTCGATCCTGAGATTGTACGGAACTTAATATCTTCTTCCGTTAGGCAAGCGCTTGAACAGCCGTTAAATTATGCTAGAAATTACTTAGCCGATCTGCTGGAGCCGTGCGTACGGAGAGTGATTTATTTGGACTCTGATCTAGTCGTTGTTGACGATATCTCTAAGCTGTGGAGTACCAACTTGGGTTCACGAACAATCGGGGCACCGGAATACTGCCACGCCAACTTCACAAAATATTTCACGGGCGGTTTCTGGTCGGACCAACGGCTTTCGGGGACGTTCAATGGTAGGAAGCCGTGCTATTTTAACACGGGGGTGATGGTGATAGATCTGGTTAAGTGGAGGCGGGTCGGGTACACGAAGCGGATCGAGAGGTGGATGGAGATCCAGAAAAGTGACCGGATCTACGAGCTTGGCTCGTTGCCGCCGTTCTTGTTGGTTTTTGCGGGACGCGTGGCACCCATCGAGCATAGATGGAACCAGCATGGGCTGGGTGGGGACAATGTGAGGGGAAGTTGTCGGGACTTGCACCCCGGTCCAGTTAGCCTCTTGCATTGGTCCGGTAGCGGTAAGCCGTGGCTTAGACTGGATTCGAAAAAGCCGTGTCCACTCGACGCTTTATGGGCGCCTTATGACTTGTACGGACACTCAGAATGAAATCACAGCAGGCATAGTCGCCGGTAAATTTCCACAGGACTGCTATTTTTTGTCATTTATTTTGTTATTTTTATTTCTTATTTTGCCATTTTCTCTTCATTATTTTTGTGTCTTCTTTTTTACTATGATGACCTACTCATTCTTCTTGTTTACTTTTTTTTTTAATTATTTTCTTAACTCAGTTCTCAGTCCATCTGTATTCTACTGTTCCTGCTTCTGAAAATAAAGAAAAGAGAGAGAGAGAGAGAGAGAGAGAAAAGGAGATACTCAATTAATACAATTGCATACTGAACTCTTTTTGGAGTGAATGGAGTTGTGTTGTAGATTTAGCAATGTAGTTTTAGAGTTTCAGTTGGTATATAGGTCCAAACGGAATCAAGCTACCAAAGTCTATCCTTTCCGTGGAGAAAGCAGTCCACGTGGTAATAGTGGCAACAAGGTGGAAAATATGAAAATGACCAAATTGTACTCGTAAATTTTTGTTGTATATTGTGTTTACTACTAGCATCTGGCAAGAAACAGAACTTAGATTAATGGCGTCCTGGCCGGTGTGTCGGCCTACTTGTTCGATTCTTTGGGATAATCTTTCATCTATGTTTCCTTAAATGCCCTTGTGCTAGGTTATAGTGGAGGGCGATCGCTGGATCACATGGATTTTTCTTTCTTAGACAGGATGGTACGGTGGTAGGCCATTTTGGCAAAAATATGGTGCAGTGTTATAGGTAGGGTAAAAAGGGGGTCATAGCTCTATGACCATGAATATGTGCACGCTTGCTTGTTGCTTTTATAAATATACACACCACCTCACTTATCAAATTGAAGTTAAGAGAGACGAAAATTCAGAAATGAATCAGCCAAATTTTGCATGTTCTTGTAGGTGGAGTGCCATGAGCAAAGAAGTGGACTTGGAAGGGGGCATGTGAGCTTTAATTGCCAGTTGGTTGTCCATTTACAAAATATGGCCAAAAGGGACCGAATTTAGGGGGTGCGGTACCGGCTGGAGAAGTAATTTAGACATTGGAAGAATCTAAAAGAGTTTTGGATTGCCACTTACTTCATTGAGACTGTAAATTCTTTTTTTTTTTTTGGTGGCATTGTGCTTGGTGGCAGCGGCGGAAGACTTGTGAGCTACCTCCCCACACTGTCCCTTGCGCACTTGGGTGGCAATCACATATTCTCCCTTTGGCGTCAGATTTGTGTGTTGCAATTTCCTGGTAATTTTTATTATTTTTTAATACTTCAAATAAAAGGATACATACATACTTCTATTATTATAATAATTGTATTATCCACCGAATAAATTTATGGCAATGATTAGTGGCAACTCGAGCAATCAAAATAAAATGGTGGCATCGAAAGAGGGACCCAGATTGTCATTGTAGCGTAGGAAATGTCCAAACTAGGAATGGGGACCGATTCCTTTTGCCCTGGCATCACACGTGGCCAGTTGTTTGGATCTTTGTAGAATCAATGAGTCATCTACGATCACTCAGCACCATCTGATTTGTTCCTTTTAGTCTTGATCCAAATTAAAAATATGGCTATGTGGCATCAGCCTGCAAGCGGCTGTTCTACTTGGTAGCTGGTTTATGCTTTAACTATGACATTTTTTTTATATAATTTAGTTAATTAAAATATGACCTGGACATAGTAGCAGCTGCTTATGGGCCTACATATGCTTTGGTGTTGAAATCATAAAAGAGCGGTCTGACGCTGACAGCTTTTTATCTCAATTATTCTAATCATATTCTAATCCGGTTGTTTTTAATCATTTGGTTGGGTTTGGGTGATTCTAGAAGGAGAGGCCGGCATGGCAGGGTGATTGCACTACCTGACCTTGATTCCATATAGAAAATCCTTGACTTAGTATAATAAAAATCCTCTCCAATCCAAGTATTATTACCCAAAAATATAGGTGAAAAAGGCTGTTGCTAATTGATTTTTCGTGCGTACGGACGAGCTTCCTTTTTGTACCTTGGCTTTTGGAGTTGGTTATTCATGTGGATGGAATTGCTGGCTTATATTGTGATGATCAAGAGGAGGTTTTTCACGTGGAATGCCTGAAGATTACAAGGCTTTACAAATGTACAAGAGAGAGTAGCCGGACCCATAAACCATCGCATTCAACTTGGTCCCCAGTAGGAGTCTGTGCATTTCTTTCTTATGCACTAATTTGGTTTACACCCTCTTGCGCTTAAATCTGCAGATAAACCGTAAAATAAATTGGATCTTTACCAGAAACCGAAAGCTCTTCCTCGATTGTTTGGGCATAATGCCATTGTCCAAGATGCCTGGCATCTTAACTAGTGTATGGAAGGATCTGTTGGGAACGACACGAAACAATTTATTGACATGAGCTTGTCTAAGAAACCTCCAAACACGTTGCGTGGTCTTCTTTGTGTTGCTACAAATCTGTCCCCTTTATTCCATGTGCACATAGACACACCAAGTTTGTATTGAATGTGGACAGTGATTTTCATGGCTGCCCTGATACTAGTAGCTCTGGCATTTGGAATCATGTTAGCAAAGATCAAATCAAGTTCTAGTTTCGCTGTTGAAGGCAGAATAAATTTGGTCTCTTGCAAAGCTTCTTTCTTTCCCGGTGGAGAGGTTAAAGCACAGAGACATGTTCGGTTTCTGGTTCTCTAAAACTATTTCAGTCGACTGTGGCATGTGAGGAAAGGCACAAAAGAGGAAAAAAGCTAGGTGTAAAATGAGTGTTGAAGGGCTTGAGAACTTTTACAGCTAGAAACAGCCACTGGGTTAATATAAGGTAAAGAGGGGACCATCAAGTATCAACAATCATTGGTCCACACCGCCACCCCCAGTGCCACAATTACAAGCTTTCCTGCCTAATCTCCAATCAAAGGCTCCTGCTTCATTTCAAATTAAGTGGGGCATATTTACGAGCTGTGTTTTGCACCCAAACATCATATGCGAATCCAACGGAGGAATAAACTTGAAGAACTAGCTCCTCTTACTGTACCTCATAAGAGACGAGAGGAGCTTTATTTAGACTTATTGAGGATTAAGCGTGCAAGGGATCAAACTATTCGTGAACTATTAGAGTTAATTCAATAAATACTCGAATTTAACTTATTTCTTATTGAATAGAGGTCGATTTGGAGCTATTCAAATAGTTAGACTAGTCAAATTCGTTTTTTGTAATACTCAATTTAAGTGATTTACGAATCTTATCAAATTTTTAAATTTTAAAATACTATATTAATAAAATATAATATTTACTAATATATTTTAAAATTAAAATTTTATTTTTATTTCGAATTTAAATTCAGATTGAGTCGGATTTCGAATTTTTTATATAAGTTAGTAATGATAATCCTCAATTATTTTTCAAATCAAGTCGGAGTAAAAAATGTAGCTGGATGGAGCCTTTCACTGTATTGACCCGACTTATTGCACCCCTACTGACGACTGAAAGCAAGGTTGTTTGGGTCCCAAAAAAGCAACAAACAACCCCAAGAACGGAGTGGCATTGACTGGGATAGCAATTTCAACCACATATTTTGATATTTATTCCCCTCTGAAAATTTTTAGAGTGGCACCGACAAAGGCACCAAAACACAAGTCAGACTTTATTTATTTATTTATTTATTTTGGTTTTAGTTTTCCCAGAGTAGGAAGGAAAGTATTAAGCTCAAATCTAAGATCTTTATCGAAGTGACCTCTAATCATTTTCTCTACCTCATGGACTACAGAAATTTGTAATGACTGAGGCCTGAGCAAACAGCTCAGGGGAGTTTCTTTGACTTGGATTTTAATGATTAGCATTATACTAATATTAGATTCAAGTTTAAAGTTAAAGGGTCGTCTTTTTCTCCAAAAAGCAACCATGGCATAGCTTATCTAGCTGTTACAATGCCATATTCTTTAGTACTTCAAATTTTCACTTCCACCACACCATGCTGGATTCGCCTCCTTTTTTAGAATAATTTTGTCGACTTCTATAAAATTATTCCATGGATTTATAAATATTCAGACTCAATGAACTAGTGATGGTAATTATGAGTAATTAAGTTAGTTCATTATTTGCCATGTTACAGCAGAGATGATCATTATTTGCATATGATGGCAAATCTCCAAATGATTTTTTACCCAAACATATTTTTAAATAGCTAAGAATTGTTGACTTGTTAGGGAGAGAGACACCAATTATTGAAGCACAAAGCAATCAATTCCGCCTCCCCTCAGTAGTCCCCAACGCACAGGTGACAGGACCTTGGTGACACGTCATACAAAAGACTAATGGAAACTAGAAATTCCATGATCAAAAGTTTGATCAAGTTCCATCTTATAGTATTCAAGGAGAATCATGTACTTTCAAGAGCAAGAAGGAATTGACATATAAAATAGGAATGACAGGAACGTTTTAAAACTGGCTGCTAAAAATTGCAAGTGACCCAAGATTGAGGGCTGTAGCCTATAGCTGCAAGTAGAGAGGCTAAAGTGGGACAGATTACACATGAATGCCCTTGCCGCTCCTACATAGATTATAACGATGTTTTCTACCACGACTATGATCCATAGGACCACTTGAAAACTCTGCCAAAGGAAATGTAGCTTTGACTTTGATGGGACTATTGGCAAGGCGCGCAGCTTCAGAATTTATTGTGTCTATATCTCTATACGTGTGCAACGGGGAGATAGCTAAGTTAGCGAGCCGGATTGCCTTTACTCAGATTGTACATTGTAGGGCGCTAACAGCCGCTTCCGTGTGGGCATACACCTTGCATTATCAAATTAAATTAAGTGGGGCATTACAGGCTTGTTTCACAGTATATCAATGTGCAATTCATGTAATGGCAAGAAATATTCCATGAAAAGCCTATACTTTGTCATGAAATGGAGAGCAAAACACCAATTGGGCAATTGGAAATTGTTCACTTTCTAGAAGAGGATGGTTGGATCCACCATTCCGTCGTCATGGAGTGGGCTAAAGATTCATTCCATTGGAGTGCCTCGTTCTGCTATGTGGATTCAGCCAAGCCATGGGAGTTCTCAAAACTTTGTGGAACCATTGAGAAACATCGACACGGCGCATTAAAACAGAAGATAGGACAGCGGTTAGACTAGATTCTTGTGGGCAAGCATACAATGCTAAGAAATCTTATAGTAGGATGAATGGAAGATGATGCCGAACTTCATATTCGAACAAATTTATGTGGAGCTGGGCATTCATTGAACAATGGTGTGGGGTATCAAGAAAATTCCTCGGAGGAAGATCAACCAATCTGTAATATTTTAAATCAGGATGCACCCCAGTAACTGAAAAGGCTCTCAGGTTGAACAATCGAAGTTGTGTCATCAATCAGGATTTCACCCTAAGAATGGATTTTGTCTGCTTAAATGTTGTGTCATCAACTGTGGAATAATCGAAGTTGCCTGCTTGTATATACTCACAAACAAGTTCCGTAGTTTGATTAACCGAACTTTATATTTGACAGCAGATTTTGTACAAAGTCGATTCATAATGCTGCACAACATTAAAGCCAACATTAAGCTACCACCTAATCTTAAAATTCTTAACACTTTGAACAAACACCAAAGCTATACTTGGAATTTAGATACATTACATTTCATATGAATAAAAAAGTATCAAAAGTAACATATCACAAACCAAATTACATTCAACATGAAAAGGCAGAGAAAATAAAAGCTACAAAATGAAGTTGAGAAACTTCACGCCTTTTGTGTTGCTGCATTTGCACAACTGCGGCTATAACAGAAATACATCAAGGAAACTGGAACTTCATGTAATCCTGCCTTCCAGATGGAGGACTTATGTACACCCAAAGCAAGGAAATAATGATGGAGAGCAAGCCAGACCACACAAAAACAATGGTTGGAACTTTTCCCCTCCTTCCCATCAAACCCTTTGCAAATGGATAGAGATGGCTCAGGACCCAGAAGCTGAAGAACACCCCTCCAAAAAGCTTGCTCCACTGTGGAAAGGGGCTGTACATGGTTCTTGCTACACCCACTGCGATTGCAATCGAGTTTACCATCATTATTGTGACCGGAGGAACCATTAGGAAGCTCCATTTTACAACATATAGCTCGGCAAATTCATCATCTCCATCATCTGGGGTGGCTGATTTAGAAGTTAATGTAAAGGAGATGTCAACTCCTGCTATAACCTTTAAGAGTCCTTGTAGCACAGCTGCAGGATGGGCACTGGTTCCACCAATCAACCAAAACTGTTCATTTCGCCACCAATCATGAAGAGTGATTCCTGACCATTTGATTTCAAGGATAGCAAGCAGGCATAATGTGATTGTGATGGTCAACAAGAATATCAGGAAGGTCACGCTGAGAGATTGCACTATGAACTGCCCGGAGAATAGAGAAACTGCAGGTAGAATGCAGTAGACTAGGAGAAACATAGAGGTGAAAGGGTACATTCCCACATTGAAATATGCTATTCTTTGCAAGAATTTCATTCGACGACTAGCAAATAGTGCATTGTTCCTCGAGAAGAATATCTCAACAGAACCAGTTGCCCAGCGAAGAACTTGGTGCAGCCTGTCTGTTAAATTGATTGGAGCAGTCCCTCGGAATGCATCCCTCTTGGTTACACAGTAGACTGATCTCCAACCACGATTGTGCATTCTATAACCAGTCACCACATCTTCTGTGACAGAACCATATATCCATCCTACTCGTTTTCCCCACTCAGTTCTATCCTCATAGAAGCAAGAGATAACACTTATTGCCTCTGCAACAGTTGCAGCATCTAAAGGCTCACGTGGAACTGCAAGAGAACCTGCTGGCCTGCCTTGGTTTCCCTTTCCTTGCAAATCCTGAAGCAGCCTTCCTTGGTATTCAGCAACTGGGATTGATGCAGCAAGAGAAGTAGAGTTTCCAAACCTTTTCGGAAGAAGCAAAGATTCAATATCTGCATCATCATCATCATTGTGTTCCCCATTAATAGGCAATACTATCTCATCTTCTGCTTTCTTTGTCACCTTGGGTTTCCTTAAAAATAATTTGATTTTCCTTCTACCAAACCACCCATGATGTTCAGTGGCTCTAGGAGGACTAAACCCGTAGAGAGCAGTTCTCCTGAAAACGCAGCCTGTGCCCACATACATTGGACCTTGCAACCCATCAAGAGCTCTCATGCTCACATCAAAGAACACGGTATTATGATTTGCATATCGGTCATTTGGGTCAATCCCCTCAAACCTTTGTGGGAATTGAACATAACAGATCCTGTCACCACCTCTATCAAGCATAAAGCACATACCTTCCCTTAGAGCCAAAGAATTGTAAATGTAGTGATCACAGTCAAGATTGAGGATGAATGGCCCATTTGACATTATAGCACTGGTTCGAACCAGCGCATTCATGGCTCCTGCTTTCTTGTTGTGATCATAACCTGGCCTTTTTTCACGAGACACATAAACGAGCATAGGCAACCTTGTATCAACTTCTGTTGTGTCAATCAAGTTATCTCCATCTGCTTCTGAACCATAAACTGGTTCTGCATTTGGTGGGGCGAGCATTGCCTGCGGAGAAGACTATGTTTCAGCACTTGGAAATTACACAAATTCAATAACCATTAATTCCACAAGTTTAATTGTGAAATATACCTGAATAATCCCAGCATGATCTCCCTTTGAATGGTCTGGCTCTGCAGAAGCCCAAGTTCCAGGCCAGTGAGAACCGTCTGACATCCAAGTGGCCTTGGGAAGTTTCATAGGGTCTGAAAGATTGCCTCCCATTTCCATCTGTTTCTTTTTAGCTCGAAGCTCTTCATGGGCATTGTAAGCGTCTGATCTCCTCCTAATCGACTCAGGCAATGAGTTAATCCTCACCTTAAATTCATCATATTCTCTCTTCACCCTCCTTCTCTCCCTAACGAAATCAAGCCTCACTTTGTTCTTCAGAAAATCACGCTTCTGTCCAAAATATGCCTCAGGATTTCGAGGTTCTATATTATGTTTCCGGCAAAAAGGAACCCAAATTCTGGCGAAGCTAGCAGTCTCAGCTAAAGCTTCAAATGTCAGAAGAGATCCACCATCATCTGAGAGATAACAAGCAAGCTTTTCTACTGGATAGTCAACAGCTAGGATTGAAAGGATGGTGTTTGCTGTGACCAGAGGGGGTTCCTTTTCAGGGTCAGCCGTGGAAACAAAAACATCAATACCTGGAAGGTCTGATCTTCCTTTTGGGTTACGAAGGTTTGGAGACTCAAAACGCTCCTTCAGAACAGAGAGGTCAGTTAATCTGTTTACAGGACAGAGCTTAGGAAGCTGATCTAGAAGCCATGAAAAGGCAAACCAGAGCTCACAGGTTATGGACATTCCCCATAGCCACATTGCATCACGGTTAGGGTGCCTAATTCTCCATGTAAGAAAGAAACCCAGGGCAACAAGACGTAGTATAATAATCAGTCTGCATACAAACAAATGTAATTCATGATATAGATGACTAATCTTCAACATAGGATAGCACAAACTATTGAATTTCAGTTTTCACTTAACCAGACTATGTTTGGGAATATACGATAGCAAAAAATAAGAATCATTATATTTGAAATTAGTTTCTTACTGTTAACACGCATATGATTTACAATGCAAGAAATATCAGTTTCATATTCCAGCAACCTTACTAGAGAAAATTTTTCGGATTTAGCATCACAAAGAATGACCAACGTTCAAAAGTAAATGTTAATCAAATTGACAGAAATTGAAGGCAGATAAGAGCTCTTGATTTAAAATCTGAAATTTACCTGTATGGACTGAGAATTGCTGCAGAAACTCCAACCTTCCTAGTCAAAGGCCTCTTACTTCTCTCTCCAAAATCAGGTGGATGCTCGAACCCATTAGCACCTGATCCAACCCCATATCCATCTTTAGGCCACACCGCATTTCCATACCCGTAAGTCCCTTTAGTCTCAAACAACCACCTCGTGTGATCAAAATCAGGTGAATGATTCTGCCCTTTAAATGATTTCACAAGTGAAAGCCTTTTATCCAACTTGAAATCAGCCATTGAAGGCAAAGGCAAAGCCTGATCTTCTGCTTCAGACCTAACCTCATCTTCATCATCATCACCATCACTAACATCCTTGTAAGGCTCTTTACACCCAGGACAATGACCTCCACCACTCCCCACACAATCCAAGTAACAGTCTCTACAAATTTTAAACCCACATTCACATTTTCCTTGAATTGCTTTCTCATCACACCCTTTCATTCCACAAACCAAGCCCGATTTCACTGTCTCAGGTCTTTCCAAGGAACAATCAATGACATGGCCACGAGTGACCGAATTGAACCCTCCTGTGAAAATAGTACCCGAAATGAAACTCCTCTCAGGCTTCAGCTTCAGCCCATCTTTTCCATCTTCACTAAGGCTTGTTTGAGAGGCTGAGATGGATTGGTGATCAGGAGTTGGAGGTATGTGGACAGTGTAGCTAACGAATTCTGAATTTATCTCTTCAATGGGTTCATCTTTCGACATCGAACAATATCTTCCTCCACTTGAAGCCCTTCTATTTCCTCTACTACCGAGAGGACTAGGCGAATTTGGGTTGTTCGCAATTGAAGCACGTGGAACTGGGCTAGTCAAGCCCATGCTTCTACTCCCAGTTTCTTTGCCTCCTGACGAAACCGTTATCGTCACCGGCGAAGAAGTTGGAGAAGCGGCCGTTTTCACCATCTTTACAAATAAAATTTGGCTTCTCAAAAAAAGACCCTCAAAATTTGAAGGAAAAGATATTAGAAAGAGAGAAACACGCCGATGAAGAAAAAACTCAAAGAATCTAAAGAAAGATGAAAATTTTTTGAAAAGAGAAATGACTGTGGTGCATTTCTAAGCAAAGGTTGCATTTGAATTTTGAAGTCGGAAGGAATTTCTTCTACTAGGAGCCTAAAAGGTTTATAGTAACGGTCGACTAACGTGGTCCGTGGATCTAATAGGATCGGACGGTTACTTTTCACTAGAAACGGTCGATGTTGTCGTAGGGGGGCCAGGACGAAGAGAAAAGTTAAAAAGCGAAGGGCTTTCTTTAACTTCCAAGTCCAACGGTCGACTTATCTTAACGGTGTAAAATATTGGGTTACTCAATTAAATAATGTCATAATTTATGTGGGGTCATTGTTCAAAATTTTGCCCCTTCATGCATATAATTCCTTGGGATCTGGGTTTCCACTCTACGAGTATTACTTTATTACACCAAATCTTGGTGGCAGAAGAAAGAAAAAAGAAAGATTTTGAAACCATTCTCTTCTATTATATTAATCCGACCACTCATTGTTTTAAATTTTGTGATGATTTTTTTTCCCTATGAAACATAAGAGTTCCATCTCTACTTAAATTGTAATGTCTTAAGCACTAGATACAAGTCAGAACAGCTCAACTGAGTTATCAAAGGTTCGATTAACCTTAAAACTTTCGGTCACTTAGAACTTGGAAGCTTGGGCAAGGCAAGTTCGAAAGAAGATTGAGTTCAAGTCAAAAACGAGGCCCCAGTCCTTGAATTGGCTGTACGAACAAGTTGGCCAAGTAGCTAAGCACAAGTATGTTTTGTAGTACTACCTCGGATGTTACCCTTGCTCATCACGAACAAGCCAAGACCCTTGCACATATCTCTCTCGGGCCCCTTATAAATGAAAACCATTGACATTTTGCAAGAGATAAGAGAGAGAGCATTGAGTATATATTATGCAGGCAAGAAGTTCTTATGGAATTAATAATTAAACCTAGCTTAGGATTATTAAAATAATAATCAATAAAGTTGATGACCTAGTAACACGAATAAAGACGTAGTAGTATATCTGTATACAACTAGTGTTACATTTATTAATAACCAAAACTAAAAAAAAAAAAAAAGGAGAAGAGACTTTTAAATATAAGACATGCACTTCCAAACAATACTATGACTTTGAACTGAAGGAAAAAAATAGCTATATAATGAAAATTTTCCAATTTAATTGGACATGTACGATAATTCGACCAAACTAGCTTTTTTTTTAAAAAAAAGAATGTGTGGAATAACAAGAAGTGGACTAATTATTTTTCAAGTTTCTATGTTATATATGTTCACGCTTTCAATTTATAAAATATACTTATTAAGTGAAAGAAAGATTTTATTTATAAATTCAAAATCCATTTCATCTCTTACTGATTTAAGATTTGTAATATTTACGAATTACGAATTGTAATAATATATAGAAGTATGGCACAAATTAATTGTAATAGTTTTCTTTACCCCATAACGCATGCTAATATATATCAATATGATGATTAGGATCACCATAGTATTAATTAAGTTACTTCATTTTTTTTTAATTGTTAGTGATAACTACTCATATTTCATACGATCAACATACAAATTAATAGAATTGAAAATTTCAAATGGTATAATATAAAATGGTTACTTTTGTTTTTTAAATAGCTTTTTGTCAATGAATTGTTTATTATAGAATTTACAAATTGTTTAACATTAATTTAGACATGAAGTTTTTAATTACTTTTGTTTTGAAAAATGAAATGTATGAATTTAAATATTTAATATTGACATGAATGAATTTATAAATTTAACACTAGTATTGGATTGAGTTTGCCCTGGATAATCGATTTAAGTTTGAATTTTAGTATGTAACTAAAATGAAGTTGGAATAAAATTCGAATCTTACCTACCTCTTGAATTTGAACATATTTAGATTTAGATATTTGAATCTTTAATGACCAACATAATAATTCCGGGTGGGAAGGCTGAAGCGATAAATTAGGAAAAGGCAAGACATGCAACCGAGGAAGACAACAAGTATAGACAAAGGCGCTGTATTTCTATAATTTCCTTTTCTGGTAAGAAAAGTTTAAATGGGCTTTGAGGAAATGGGAGGAAAAAGGCTGAAAGGCCCACAAATTCAAGAGAATGAGTCACCAAACGGGAGGGAAGCGTCACGTCAAGGGTCCCCACGTCTCCGCTGTTCGAACTTTACCTGGTCTCTTCTCCGGTTTAAAATGTCAAACAACGAAATATATTTCTTTTGCATGACTTTGATGGAATTATAAACATATATACTATAAAAATAAAAGAAGGTAAACTAGTATTTCTTTATGTTATTTCATAACTTTCATTTTCCAAATTCAAATTTAAATCTCCAAATTAAATTTTCGATCAATAGAAAAAGAGTCAAGACATGTAAAACCTACGCTTTTGAAAATAGAGGGAAATAAATAAATAAAAATAAATGTAGAAGAAAAATGAAAGAAGAGAGCCAAGACCAGTTCGCTCTTTGCTTGGCTGATGCCAGCAAAGTTGCAATGAAGAAGAAAAGAACCAGAGCCGGCACTCCACAAACATTCACCATTTCCATTTCTTTAAGCCCATCCCCTGACCAAAACCAACTCCCTCTTTGAATTCCTACAGCAATTCATTTCTCTCTAAGGTTTCTCTGACAAGACCATGGCTAATAAGAAACTCCATCGCATCATCTTCACCTTCTTTTTCATTTCAGTTTCTCTCCTCAACACATCGCTTTCTCAAACCCAAACTCCAACTCCAGCTCCAGCTCCTGCGCCAGCTTCCGACTCATGCAACGGCATATTCTTATCCTACACCTACACCGCAGGCCATCCCATCCCTCCCACCGACCCGAGCAACCAGGCGTACCGTTTCGAGTCCACTTTAACTGTTCTCAACAACGGACGTCACGAGCTCAAGTCTTGGAGAGTGTTTGTCGGGTTTCAGCACAAGGAGCTTTTGGTCTCTGCCTCTAACGCTGTTTTGGCTGATGGGAATTCGCTCCCTGCTGAGGTTGGTAACGGCACCGTTTTCGCCGGGTTCCCTATGAGTGACCTTAAATCGGCTGTGGAGACTGCTGGAGACATGACACAAATGGAGGTTCGGGTCGGGTTGGTGGGTACCCAGTTTGGTGTTGGAGCTCCGAATGTTCCCATGCCGCTTAATATTAGTCTTGTTAATGATGGGTATTCTTGTCATAATCTCACCAAGCAAGGTTTGGTTACTTAATCAATTTTTTAATGAATAAGTTTTTGTTAAATTTGGTTTTATAAGATTAATTTGGGAGATAGTAGGTCTAATAATCTATGTTTCAATAGTAGAAAAGGAGAAACAAGAAGGAAATTTGCATTTTCTTTTAATTAATAACTTGAAAATGATGTACGGCTTCAATTCATGAATCTTCTCAACTTCGACCTGTTTTATAGTAAACGCTAATGATTTTGACTGGGAATATTCCATAATTTATCCTCAGAATTAATATTTTTGAAAAGTCTAATGAAAAAAAAAGATTGTAATCAATAATATATGTTGAAATGTGAAACTGTTCCATTTTACTTTCCTGTTAGGCATCTGATCTGTTTTAGGAATTTAAAAGTTGGAAAACTATGTGCATTCTATTGATTAATGAGTTGATTTTTGTGGTTTTCACTAGGGAACAATGAGATGCATGTATGCTGCATTCAAGATATAAACTCTGGTTCAAACAATGCGCCAAATGATGAATTCTTGCCCAGGCAAGAAGGTGATCTTATAATCATGTATGATGTGATCAAGGCATCTGATGATAATTACTGGGCACAGGTTTCAATCTCGAACCATAACCCTCTCGGTCGCCTTGATAATTGGCAATTGAGCTTTGATTGGATGAGGGAGGAATTCATCCATACCATGAAAGGGGCTTACCCTTTTGTTGTTGATACAACAGACTGTATTTTCGGCCCGCAAGGTCAGCACTACAAGGCTATGGATTTTTCACAGGTATTGAATTGTGAGAGAAGGCCTACGATTATTGACCTTCCCCCAACAAGGGCAAATGACTCGATTCTTGGGAGCATTCCCTTCTGCTGCCGAAATGGGACAATTCTGCCACCTTTAATGGATCCAAGCAAGTCTAAATCATCTTTTCAAATGCAAGTTTTCAAGATGCCCCCAGACTTGAATAGGACAGAGCTAACTCCACCCCAGAACTGGAAGATCCATGGCACTATGAATCCAGATTATGAATGCGGGAACCCAGTGCAAGTAAGCCCAAGTCAATTCCCTGATCCAAGTGGTTTGCCTTCAGAAACAGCAGCAATTGCCAGTTGGCAAGTAGTTTGCAATATAACACACTCCAAGGAGGCAATTCCAAAATGTTGTGTCTCGTACTCAGCATTTTTCAATGATTCTGCTATTCCATGCAACACATGTGCTTGTGGCTGCAATGGCAACCCAAGCCAGACCTGCAGTGCCACAGAGCCAGCTCTACTTCTACGACCCGATGCTCTTCTTATACCTTTTGACAACAGAACTGTTGAAGCTCTGAAGTGGGCTGAGATAAAGCGACGAACAGTTCCAAATCCATTGCCATGTGGAGATAACTGTGGAGTTAGCATCAACTGGCACTTATTATCAGATTACAGAGGTGGATGGAGTGCAAGAATCACTATTTTTAACTGGGGTGAAACTAGCTTTGAAGATTGGTTCGCAGCCGTTCAATTTGACAAAGCAGTACCAGGCTTTGAAGAAGTCTACACCTTCAATGGAACTGTGCTGCTTGGTTCCAATAATACGATATTCATGCAAGGTCGTCCGGGGTTGAATTATCTTCTGGCAGAAACAGATGGAGCCAATCCAAAAAAGGATTCCCGTGTTCCTGGTACACAGCAATCAGTTATCTCATTCACCAAGAAGTCTACACCTGGTATTAATGTGGCAAAAGGGGATGGTTTTCCATCTAAAGTCTTGTTCAACGGAGAAGAGTGTGCGCTTCCCACTATACTTCCAACTAACAAAGCTGCCAGGATCAGTGCAGCAACCAGCACTTTTGGCTTTCTAACTCTTGCCCTTTTCTTGCTAATGCAGTGATAGCTGCTCAATCGCCTTAGTTGGATGAATTTGTTATTACGGCTGCTCCAAATTCTTTTTTCCGTCTTCAGTTGCCCTTCTTGAGGCCAATACATGTTTGGCCTCCTGTTAGAGGTGGATTTTTTAGCATTGAACTATTATTCTATTCTCACTGCATATACAAAAGTTATATAGTTTAGTTAAATGTTTTAACTTTTAAGATGTACTAGCATTTTACTGCATATATTCAATTATTAATCCATTTCTTGGCCATTTGGTGAGATATTTAACGTTTGTTTGCTGCATAATCCTTCGAATTTCCGACGACTTGTGTTTTGATGGTTTGACAGCAATTTGGTAAACAAGTGATTTAGTTCATAATGACTCAGGATATTAATTCCAATTACTGGAGCAAGCTCCTACTCTTTGGAAATCTTAATCTTCTTTTGGTATATTAAAAACACAAGGAAATTGTTTTCACAAGATAAGAAGAAAGAAATGGTAAAAAGAATAAGTTATCTGTCAAGGAGTCTTCAATAAAAGTAAATGAAAATAAAATTTCAGCATAGAGAAAAACCTGCCATGACTACTCGCTGCATATATGTTCCAATTTAAAGGAACAATAAAATGTACCTTTGAAAGAAAATTTGGAATCTAATCTTCTGGCTGACTAAAACAAGAGAGAACTGCACGAGAAGTACATGAGAGAGAGAGATACAGAGAGATTACTAGGATGATCTTCTACGGAGAAGAAACTATTATGGCTAGCCGTCAGGGTTGGACTGATATAAGATATCCAATGACCGCAACCTTTTGCTACAAAAGACCATAATGAACGTAAATAAGAATTAACTATTGCTTTGATTAGATTCATAATCACCAAAAATAACTAGTGGAAGTACTGAATGTTAAAAGCTAACCTATACAAATGGTCCACGAAAGATGTCTTCCTGATCAAATTGTCTGACCAGAAAGGAGGGCTCATAGATCAACTCATCTACAGCTGGAGGTGGGTTTGAAAGCTCAGTCACGTTTCCTCCGTTTCTGTAAAAGTATTCTTCATTCGAGATGGCAACACCACCAGCAAAATCTTTATGGTATAACAAGTTTGCTCGAGAGAGATCATGCGAGGAGAATTCAGTTGGGAGACAGCGACTCGAGTCTGAAAACATTGTGTCAAAAATATTGCTCCCTTGATGATCATTTGGACCTGTACTATAATTTTCATTTGCTCTCTCAAATCTGCATGACTGTGGAGCCATGAGATTTTGCAGTGGAAGTTGATGGCATGAAGCGACAGTGGGTTGTGCTTGTAGGTTGCGCTGGTGAATTGAAGAAGCTTGCTCAAAAAAAGCATTGAGATCTCTGTTCTCAGTCGAGGGTTCACCTACCTTTTGAAGATGCATCCGGTACTTCTGCCCCATGTAATTTATATTACGAGCATGGTGTTTGTCACAAAAGAAAAAGGCAATTCACTCAGTTTTAATTCTCGAATAATCCAGAACCTGTTAAAAGAATTTCATGAAAATAGAACGTTACCTGAAGATGACTGGCAATATTTGCTCTTGTAAGACCAGTAACATTCATGGCTTGCATACGCTCCAAAATTTTCTTAGGAACAGCCTCTGCAATAACATGATCATCAGATGCGAAGAATTAACTATGCAAAAATAGACTGAAGAATTAACTATGCAATAGAGTGTTCATACTGTCACGTCCTAGTTGATTTACAGCAGCAACGAACATATCATGGAGCTCTTGGGTCCAAATCATCCTCGGCTTCTTCGTAGTTGTCACTTCATCAGAGAATTCTCCATCATCTTCATCTTCATCTTCATCTTCCCTTGTCCGTTTCAAGCTTTGCAGGCTTCCTTTATCTCTCGCGGGCATTTGATCAGCATCCTTAGCTTGTTCTAATTTCAATAACCTGTCATTGACATTGTTCCCTGGCTGCTGAAACTCTCCCAAGCTACGTCTTTTCCTACGAACCACATGCTGCCATATGAATCTAATCGAGTCTAAGCGAACTGGTTTTACCAAATAATCACAAGCTCCATGGATTATACCCTTCATAATAACTCCTCTTTTATCATCTGCAGACATCACTGTGATAACGTAAACAGAATTGGGATCAAATTAATATAGTCGATAAAAATCATTAAAAGGAATATCCAAAAGCGTGGGGATTTCTTTTGAAGAAAAAATTATTTACTTACTAACAACCGGCAAGTCCATTTCTAATCCTATGATATCAAGAAGCTTAAGTCCATCCATTTCAGGCATATGTAAATCGCATATGACGATATCAAATCTTTCATTGTCTTCTCGAAGCAAAGCAAGGGCATCCTTCGCTAGCCGACACGTGGTAACTGAAAATCACAACGTCAAATTAGAAAACCATTATAGAAAACAGGAGCAAATCACGATTAATCATCGTCAAAGTGTTTTCAGATGATCAATTTGCAGCATTCAAACGTAAACGTAATTCATCATCTCAAGAAAAAGTGAAAAAAAAATTCAGAAATTAAAGAAAAAGGAGTGTTAATATTGAAAGGGAAAAAGAAAAAGGAATTACAGATAGCGATGATCATAAAATCAAAACCAAACTAACAACACCAATATACCTTCATATAAAAGCTTTCGAAGCATTATCTCTAATACTAGGAGACATGTTCTAGAATCATCAACTATGAGAATCTTCAAACCAGCCGGAAATTCACCAACAACACTGTTGTTAACTTTATCTGCACAACCGTTCTTCAAAAGGGATATTTGAATATTCTGTTCATCCATTAATCGAAACAACTATCCAATAATAAACTTATGGGAATAAAAAAACAGAAATAGACACTGTAAATGTAAACTAGTAACAAGAAGCCGGTGACCAAACTTTGTTCACTCTACATCTCGGATAAGTGTATCTGCGTAATAATCTCCATTGTTTTTTCCTTAAAACTTTCTTCTGATATATACTGGGGTGGTTGAATAATTTTGTTTGCTTTTCCCCCTGAACCATTGAATGAGGCAATCAGGATAGCGTCTGTTTAGGGTTTGTTTGGTTTGTTAAACAAGGCGAGGATGAAATCTAGACATTTCTAACCCTATATTCAACTTTCAAATAGAAGATATCCGGTATTCCCTCCAAGGAGGTAGCAAAAAAATCTAGGGTCCTTCATTTTATTAACATTCATATCAGTTATAAAAAAAAAAAAAACATTTATTATAGATAAATATTTATAATATGTAGAACTATGACACAAATTAATTGTGATAGTTTTCTTTACTCCAAAACACATGCTAATATATATTATCAATATGATAATCATGATCACCATAGTATTAATTAAGTTACTTCATTGTTTTTAAAAAAAATAAATTGTTAGTGTTAACTACTCACATTTCATACGATCAACATACAAATTAATAAAACTGAAAATTTCAAATGGTGTAATATAAAATGGTTGCTTTTGTTTTTGAATAGCCTATTGTCCATGAATTGTTTATTATAGAATTTACAAATTGTTTAACATTAATTTAGACTTTAAGTTTTTAATTACTTTTGTTTTGAAAAATGAAATGTATGAGTTTAAATATTTAATATTGACTTGAATAAATGTATAAATTTAACACTAGTGTTGGGTCGAGTTTGTTTTTTAATAATTTGGATAATTGGTTTAAGTTTGAATTTCAGTATGTAATTGATATGAAGTTGGAATAAAATTCGAATCTTAACTACCTCTTCAATTCAATTTGAACAAATTTAGATTTAGATATTTGAATGTTAATGACCAAATTTAATAATAACGGATGGGAAGGATGAAGCGATAAATTAGGAAAAGGCCGGACATGCAACCGCAAGAAGACAACAAGTATAGACAAATTCACTGTATTTCTATAATTTCCTTTTCTGGTAAAAAAAGTTAAATGGGCTTTGAGGAAATGGAAGGAAAAAGGCTGAAAGGCCCACAAATTCAAGAGAATGAGTCACCAACCGGGCGGGAAGGGTCATGGGTCCACACGTCTCCGCTGTTCGAACTTTAACTGGTCTCTTCTCTTGTTTAAAATGTCAAACAACCAGATATATTTCTTTTGCATATACTATAAGAATAAAAGAAAGGTAAACTAGTATTTCTTTATGTTATTTCGTAACTTTCATTTTCCAAATTCGAATTTAAATCTCCAAATTAAATCTTTGATCATTAGAAGAAGAGTCAAGACATGTAAAACCTACTCTTTTGAAAATAAAGGGAAATAAATAAATAAAAATAAATGTAGAAGAAGAGAAATGAAAGAAGAAAGCCAAGACCAGTTCGCTCTTTGCTTGGCTGATGCCAGCACAGTTGCAAGGAAGAAGAAAAGAAACAGAGCCGGCACTCCACAAACATTCATCATTTCCATTTCTTTAAGCCCATCCCCTGACCAAAGCCAACTCCCTCTTTGAATTCCTACAGCAATTCATTTCTCTCTGAAGTTTCTCTGACAATACCATGGCTGATAAGAAACTCCATCGCATCATCTTCACCTTCTTTTTCATTTCAGTTTCTCTCCTCAACACATCACTTTCTCAACCCCAAACTCCAACTCCAGCCCCAGCTCCTGCACAAGAAGAAAATTTGGAATCTAATCTTCTGTCTGACTAAAACAAGAGAGAACTGCACGACAAGTACATGAGAGAGAGAGAGAGAGATAGAGAGAGAGAGATTACTAGGATGATCTTCTATGGAGAAGAAACTTTTACGGCTAGCTGTCAGGGTTGGACTGATATAAGATATCCAATGACTGCAACCTTTTGCTACAAAAGACCATAATAAACGTAAATAAGTATTATTAACTATTGCTTTGATTAGATTCATAATCACCAAAAAGAACTAGTGGAAGTACTGAATGTTAAAAGCTAACCTATACAAATGGTCCACGAAAGATGTCTTCCTGATCAAATTGTCTGACCAGAAAGGAGGGCTCATATATCAACTCATCTACAGCTCGAGGATGGTTTGAAAGCTCAATCACGTTTTCCTCCGTTTCTGTAAAAGTATTCTTCATTCGAGATGGCAACACAGCCAGCAAAATCTTTATGGTATAACAAGTTTGTTCGAGACAGATCATGCGAGGAGAATTCAGTTGGGAGACAGCGACTTGAGTCTGAAACCATTGTGTCAAAAATATTGCTCCCTTGATGATCATTTGGACCTGTACTAAAATTTTCATTTGCTCTCCCAAATCTACATTACTGTGGTGCCATGAGATTTTGCAGTGGAAGTAGATGACACGAAGCGACAGTGGGTTGTACTGGTGAATTGAAGAAGCTTGCTCAAAAAAGGCAAAAGTTTTAAGGACGCCCTTGCTTTGCTTCGAGAAGACAAAGAAAGATTTGATATTGTCATATGCGATTTACATATGCCTGAATTGGATGGACTTAAGCTTCTTGATATCATAGGATTAGAGATGGACTCGCCCGTTGTTAGTAAGTAAAGAATCTTTTCTTCAAAAAAATCCCCACGCTTTTCGACACTTATTATAGATAAATATCTATAATTTCTGGAGTAATGATCACAAGCGTGTTTTCTACATATTATTCATTTATTTATGATAAATTCAATGAGCATATGTTTATACTATTTATTATTTTCCATATTACTCTTCGTAAATATTCATTTACTATTAATAATGACGAATATATATATATTTAAACATGATCGTTACAGTGGAACCGTGGTCATAAAATATTTACCCGTTGTATTTATGCTTTAGCAGTTAAGCAAATCATGCCTTTTATAGTTAGGATTCTTGTACTTTTTGCAGACAATGAAGATAGAACTTGACAGTTTATATTATTTTATTAATTAAAACGGAGATGAACTTGACAGTTTTATTTGTCGAACCTTAGGGCGTGACAGTGCAATGTTCACTTAGTTGTCTTACATATATATAAGCTTAAGCTTTTCAACTAAAACTTGAAAAGACCCCAATATAGACCTCTGCTCAAGCTAAAACAGAAAATTTCCTGACCAAGTCCCACATACCAGTACATCTACCATATCGTAGAATCATGCTTCCATACTAGAATACGCACGGATAGAGGTGGACGCCTAAGAGGGCCTGGCTCAGGAGCAATTTGGTCTGTTAACAGGCTTCAGTCCAAAAATATAATACAAAAACTTTTTCCATGTTTATGCTACCCATAGGTAAATATTAATCCTATTCTAGAAACATGTAGTTCTGCCTCAAATATGGGAGGGAGAGCAGAATCGTGCCACTAGAATATCAAGAGTTCATAACAACCCCTGTATGCCTTCTGCTTTTCATTACTTTGAGATATCCGCACAAATTTGTCTTGTTACACGTAAAAATCACCTCATTACAATGTGAAAGGAACTTTTGACAATCTAATTCCCAGGCACCTATTTGAAAAAGTTCTCTAGAATGACCTCTACACAAACTTCTGAGAAAAAAGTGTGATACAAAACTATGTACAAATTCCCCACAACCAATGTTAGTTTATGAGTCCTATCAGGATCATTCTCAAGAAAATCATTGGTGGTTCCCCGATCTGAATATATACCTGATGAATCATGTCAAACTAGGATGCTAAGCTGCTGTCAGTACTGTATGATAATATGATCACAAGAATAACTCTTTGAGGACCAAAAGGACTATCATGATGAAGCATAAAATTACAAGCACTGTTGCACACATCACCATTCCTCCCTTCTTCTGTGTTCGCTCAGCCTGCAATTTCAAATACTCAACATGATTGTCTTAAACCTAATTCCGAAGCCAAAATCACAATAACCTAAGGACTGCCACAGCAACTAATGCACACGCCACATACATTAAGTTCAAAAGAAATCTTATACCAAATGAGGACAGGTGGTCTGTGATATCCAGGGGTTTTGGAAGGGGAAATGGTTCATAAAATATCTCCTGAAATATAAGTGATGAGTTTGTCTGTGTGTGTGTGTAATGAATGGGTGAGTGAATGAGACGAAGAAATAGAGAACCTTCTGGAGCTGTTTGAAGCCCTCCTCGACAGATGTAGCTACGTTTTGGATATTGTAGTCTATCCGATCGACAATCGTGCCCTGATAGAAGATATTAGATACCAATCAGCCAGTATCAATCAACCACAATTAATAGCATAATACTAGGATGCGTCTCAAACCTGGTCTATCACAAGGACTGAGAGATCTTTCATAATTTGAGCAAGCTCATTTACTGACTTGACAACCTACAAAATGACCATATTCATCAGAAGAGAACTACCATTGAAACAATAAACAACATGCATCTAGATACCTGAGTGATTTCTCTCTCCCTTTCTAGGGTTGAAAACTCACTCTGCTTCAGCTTGCTCATTTGGTGCTCATTAAAACCCTGCATTAGTCAACCATCATATTATATATACTAGACCATAGAACTGGTTGCATTGAATCATAAATGATTCAGGCCTTGCAATCTATTATATGCCATAACATTTACAAAACAGGTGAACTTTGTTCAAGCATACTCCAATTCCAAAAGTATCCACCATAAATTATGCTTCAGTTGAGTTTGGCATCCTTCCAATCTACATTTCTACACCACATCACCCACTTTGCAGCATAAATTGAAATCCCTTAACACCTAAATCCTAATTATAGAAATCAATTCACCTAAAGAAATAGTTCCAATCGAAAGTACAAATAAGAAAATGACATTACCACGTCACTGAATTCACTATCTTCTAATCTATTTCTGTTCTCATTCAAGTTCAACTCCAAGTCAACACCATCCTGTCCCTACACAACAAAACAAATATACATACAAAGTTAAGTAGTGCATAAAAAAACAGAGTAACAGAAAGCTTCATAGAGATTAACAAACTAACCAAATATCAATCAAAACAAACCTCTTTTTGCTGCTGCAGCCGTCTCAAATAAGTTGACTGTTTTCGCCGCAAGTCCATGGACAGGCTCTGAAGGTCAGTCGCAAGTGAACGCTGCTCACAAGAGGAATTTTAGAATAATACGGATTAGATATAGAGAAGGAACTCAATTAATAAATAACCAGAAATTTAATTAAACCAAATTCACATTATCTAAATTTGAAGCTATAAATAATCAACATTGTTCGAGAACAATAGAATTATCGTTAATTACCTGCACATTTTTTCTGAGATTGGAATCCTCGGACGATCCGTTGCTCGACAGCTTTTGCAATCTCTTTTCTGATTTCCTTAATAGATCTGTAATTTCTTTGGTTAAACCCTCAATCGCGCGTTGATCTTCTTTGCCGTCTCCAAATGAAGGCATTAAAGCCTTGGAATGAGCTTTGACTAACTCCGCCATCTTGACCTTAGCTCGTTGAATATTTGCCGCTATTTCTTCCGAATCGTCAATCCAAACCGGCGGCAAACCTATCGTAAAGGCACCACTACTGCAACAAATAAAAAAACAAAAGAAAATTTATAATTATTGAGGAAACATAGAAATAAATTCAACAGGAAAAAAAAGAGAAAAGAAAAGAAAAGGAGAGGTAGTTACCTTGAAGGACCAGGGTCTTCTTCGGTGCTGAGAGGAGTGTAAGAGGGACGATTGGAGCGAAGGAAAGAAGCGTTAACCATTTCAATAACCGGACCACCGGAACCGGACGCTGAGGAAGAGAGAGGAGCTCGAACGCTCTTTAATGCGTCTCTGTGCTTTTTGTACTGGACGGTCCGGTTTCTAGTTGCCATTGGGGAAAAAAAAAGAATGCTAACGGTTTTTGTTGGGAAATCGGAAAAGAAATGAACGTGAAAGAGGACGATTTAGAAGGAAATTGGGAATTCTTTTAAGGGATGAGAAAGTGAGAGAGGGAACGGTTGAAGATGGTAAAAGCTTTGAATTGAATTACAGATCCCTCTCCAGAATCAGTTTGCTGGGACAAATGGACGCTACTTTCCTCGTTCCGTACACCTGGGCCAACTGGTTACTGGACGGCACCCAAACAAACAGATCATCAAATTAAAAGGGCCAAGGTCCAGTAGTTGGGCCGTTGTTTGGATAGACTTTGGGTTTTGTTTGGGCTTACCGGTGGATCCAGGTATTAGTTAAAAAATAATATAACAAAATAATATTTACTTTTAGACTTAATTTGACTTAAATTATCAAATTCATTAACCAAATTTCTTATTAATTAGGTAAGTTATATGTCATGTGAGCATAAAATGTTCGCTAACAATGAATTTAACACGGTTAAATTTATATTAGAGTTAAGAAATTATTTGAGTACAAATTAAAGTTTAAGAGCTCTTTTTGATGTAATAAAAGACGAGTACATAGGTTTTTTTAGTATTTGAGATATTATTTTATTTGTACTATCATTTCAATTTTTTTTCAATTCTTGCACTTTTTTTTAGTTATTTGTTTAAAGCTTACTTTTTGTTATCTTTGTTTATATATTTTTCGATTTGTTAGAAGTTGCATTGGACCTTATAATTGATTAATGAAGAGGTGTATTTGACTATTTGAGGTAATTTTAGATAGTATGAATATATGCATTTAGAAAATATTTAATTTGTTTTAATCTAAAATTTATACTAATTAGAATTTTTCTTTTTTAACATGTCAAGGGAATGTGTGTAAAGCTATGGAAGGTCCATCTTTGAAGAATGTTGTTGAAATGCAATTCCTATGAGAAGTTTTATGAAAGACTTTATGTTCTTTCCTTTAAGCTAGCTTATTTTTATTTAGCTGGCTTGTATTATATATTGTGTTGAAATGTTATGTTGTGTTTATTTCATTATTCGGTACTCCATGTCAGTTGGTGGGATATACTTTTTTCCTATTTACATGTTAAAACTCTCTGTAGGTTAAATTTATTTTGATTAAAATACGGACATGAATAGTTCTACTTATCTTTTTCTTCAATAACGTTATCTAAAGTTGTTGAGAAAAATGTTGAAAATAGTTATAATGGACCGTATTGTGTTAATTTCGAGTATTATCAATTTAAATTACTTTTTATAAAAATTTAATTAATTTAATTTTCAAAATTTTCGATCCGAATCATTTGAACCAATCAAATCAACTAAATTTTCACCCATCTCCAATCAAATCAACATTCTTTTGCTATTCTTTCAGTAAAACGAAAATAGTACAAGGAAATGACTTTTTTTTTAGGTAGTGTTTGGTACTTTACAATTCAATGCAATTACAGATAATGTGATTGTAAGTAATATGATTGCAAGCAACGTGATTCCAAGGAAAATAACGTTACAGTGTTTGGTATACAAGTAAAATAATGATTAAAATGCAGAAAGATAACATTGCAGCGTTTAGTTTACAAGTATTTTACTGAGAATGTAATGTTAATTTTTAAAATTATCCCTATTTATTAAAATGTAAGTTTAATATACTTGTGTTTTTTATTATTAATTTTTATATAATATCATCTCTTAAATATATTTTTAATATCATATATTTTATTTTTATTTCTTATTATA
>NC_030850.1:31554398-31643104 GCF_000208745.1 Theobroma cacao | reverse complement strand
TTTTACCTATATTATATAAATTTTAATTTCTTATATTTTATTTTATTTTAATTTTTAATTTTTATATTATATATTTTATTTTAATTATAACGTTACAAAATATTTTTAACAAGATAATAAAGTTGAAAGGTAAAAGTGTTTTTAAGAACATTACAGAGTACAATATAATGTGATTGCATTGATTTTGAACTATAATTATATTACATCTCTTGATTGTAATATAATTGTAATACAATCTTACGTCATAGTATTCTGTTACAAAATAAATATTATAATATAATTTAATTAAACACATTATAAAAAATATGATCTCACTTATCCGTATCAAACACTATATTAAGGAAAAGCAAGAAACAAAAGAGAAGTGAAAAAGACAAGAAAAGCCCCGGTCGGTACCCGCATTTCCATAAAACGGATCTGAATTTGACAGTTCCGTAAAAACCTCAAACTTTAACGGACAAAAATGTAATTAAAATACTTAATCCGGAAGGGTGCTTTTACAAGAAGGTTGTTGAGTGTAGTTCCTGAAAAATACGCGGGAGTTGCTGGTCATTTCAGAAGTCGGAATTCGTGTTCGCTAAGAATCCAGCTCTCTTTACAACCTTGAAAAGGGCAAACGAAAAGTTTCCCAGTTTGTTCCCCGAACTTCACTTCCTCCCCCATTTAACTCGCTCTTTGCCCCTAGCCAGAAAGCAAGAAGGAAATCTAAGAAGCACCCGTGTTCCAAGATACTTTTGCTTTTACAAACAAAAGGCAGCTGCAGTTTTAGACAGTGATCTAATTTCAATGGAGGATGATACTTGGAGCTTTGGTTTCTCAGCTTCATCAAGGAGCTATCAATCCACTCTTAAATCCCAAAGTGGTTAGTTTTTATTTAATTAAAAAAAAACAGTTTCTTTCTTTCTTTCTTTTTCCTTTTACTTCTTTTGTTTTCATTGTGGGGCGTTTTTTTTTTTCTGGATTTGGGATGGTTAGTGAAATGGGGTGTTGTTCTTTTTGGAAGCAGATCGTTGTAATGATTTTGAAGAGATTGAAGAAGACGATGAATTGAAAACAGAATATCCCTGCCCATATTGTTCTGAGGATTTTGATTTACTTGGATTGTGCTGCCATATTGACGAGGAGCATCATCTTGAAGCTAACTATGGGGTACGTACTTCCCTTCTGAATTTCTTGTTTGGCATAAAAGTTTGTTATTTTTGGAAAGATTGTTAGAATTGATACTTAAAGTATGTTTTTGCTCTTCCTGGACATGCTTTACTTTAGTAATTGTGAATAATAGTTAGATATGAAGGAATCTTTTACTAGCAGTGCATAAGTTGACTCAGCACAAGAATGCCTTGAATCTCAGCTATATGAACTTCGACTGTACTGATCCTTCTTTTAATGCTATGTGTTTGCCACTTGGGGGGAAGATGAAAGGCATTTGAAGTTGTTTGGTAATCAACCTGGAAAGCTTGGATTGATGAACACATGCTATCATAACTGGAATTCTCAAATCTTTTCCCACCCTTCTTTTCAGCATTACCACTCTTTTGTGTATCATTTTATGAACTTGTTATTTTCTTTATGTGCAATATTTTCCACCATCTTGCATTTTTGTCTGGCTCAAAGTGTTCTTGTTTACACAGTCTGACTCACATACGCTTGAGAAGTGTGTATTGACTTTATCCAGATTGCTCAATTATATGGCTTGTATTTTCTTCTGTCACGGTATTGTATGGATGATTGCTAGGGCTACTGGATAAAATTTGTTTTTGGCTTCACTGGATTCTGTTTTTACTATTATGCACATTTTCTTTTACGAAACTGACATTCATTCTTAATATTCTAGAGCTCCTTTTGTTTTCCCTTCTTTGGTTTCATTGATTGAAGTTAAAGTGTCAGAGCATATTCTCTCTCTCCCTCTCTCATTGTGTGTGAGTTTGCCTATTGGCGGGAATTGGGGCTTTATACGTTGTCAGGGTATATTCTAGCTTATAGAACGTTTCCTAAATATGCCTCATTACATAATATGTGGTCTTTTGTTTAAGAAGAGCAAATGCAATGTGAAACTCACCAAAAGGAAGTATTCTTATCGAATCTCAGAATAATTCTAGATAGCTTGATTTTAATTGCACTTTAGAGGCAAATGATGTTTAAAATAAGTAATTCGATGTTGCTTATAATTGCGCAGGTATGTCCTGTCTGTACTTTGAGGGTAGGGATGAACATGGTTGACCACATAACAACACAGCATGGGAATCCTTTCAAGATATCCTTTTATTTCATATGAGTTGAAGATGTCACTTCTCTTTTTTATTTTCTTTCTTTTTTAACTCATTTTCCTATTGTAGGTTATGTCATTGTGTGTGAAAGGTTTCTCACCTCCACTACTTTCTTCTAAGGAATCTCTCAAAAAGTCCCTTTAATTTGTAATTTTGTTTGTGTGACCATGATGATGCTTTGAGGTTTATGACCTGTGTCCCTTGACCAGTGATTACAGCAACCACAAATTAAAATTTTGTAAAGGCGACTCGTATTCAACTCTTTCCTTGAGAAAGGAGTTGCATGATGCACATTATCAATCTCTTCTTGCCAGGTCATGGTCTTCACTTTCTTCCTCCAATACAGCACCCGACCCAGTGCTTTCATTTCTTTCGTACGTACCTCCAGCTTATTCGTCTGAAAGTGTAAAGTCTGCCTCTTCTACTGAAGCAACCTTGGAAGAGAAAGGCTCAGATGTGAATATGTTAGAAAAGTAAGTTATTCTATCATGTGTTTAAGGTATTGTGTTCATGATTCATGTTCCTAGCCCTCTTCCATGTGGTTGAGCTAATGCTAAATCTTTTGGAAACTGAGCTATAACAGCATGATTATGCTATTTATTTTAAATGGTAAAGATGTGTAGTACATGTGAAAATAATCATGAAAAAATAAGAATGACAAAGAAAATTTTTGTTTTTATAAGTTTTGTAGCTTAAACAAATGACTACACACTTTAATCACATTGACTGGACAAGAAAAAGAACCAACAACAGTTGGTGGGAAACAAGAATGGAAATGATGTCTTTTTGAGGTTTTGCTTCCATTTTATCTGACTTAATGCAAGGCTGATAGCAAGTTTTAAGTGTGTTATTTTCTAACTGATTTCGCTTGCTTCATAACTTTTGAGACATATAAGAATGCTTTGCCTTCTGCTTTAAATGATATCAGGATATGGTTTTACTTTTTCTTTCTCCTTTTTATCCATGATAGTCTTCCGGTGGACAGAGATGTTCAACCACCCCCTCTGTCAGATAAGGAGCACTTGGAGAAGGCAAAGAGGTGCGAGTTTGTACAAGGACTATTGTTGTCCACCATCTTTGATGGTGCCTTATGAACAAGACAGCGTAGATGGTCCTCTACTTCAAATTTTATCAAACGTGCCATCATCGATGTTTTCTTGTGTTGAACATGCTGATACTTTGATAGAGAAAGCTAGGATAGATTTATGAATGTAATGTAATTTATCTTACAGGTCCATGTTATCAATTTGGCCACAAAAGAGTTAAGACTCTTGTATTTTTCCTGTCTTTAGTGCATAATGCCAGTATCAGCTTTGTTTACTTCCTCTTCCATTCTTGCATTTGCAAGTTCATCTGATTGTAAAGCTTCGTAGGCACTACCAACTTCGAACAATGTTTTATGTTTTTTCAAATTTGTGATTCAAAGGCTATCTATGACTGATTGTGGTTCTAATAGGATCTATGCTCCTTTTTGGAGTTTCCTTAATAACCTTAAAATATAAGCATTTTGAATACAAGTAAAACAAACAAATTCTGGATGTTGATGGAACATATGAAGTATGGAACTGTTGGAATATATAACATCTAAGCCATTTTCACAAGAATATTGAAACTTGCTGAATGTTAATGGTGCCAATTTGCTTATAAACAACTCTATTCAACTAACTGAAATTTACATTTGCTGTGACACAAATCTAACTTCCTGTCTGGCTCGTAGCCTAATCAGCTAAGAATAAAATTAAACTCAGTTAAACTCACTGCTGAGGACGAAGCTTCCTTAACAACCACTTCTTTCTTAGTTTGGCATCCAGCGCCAGAAATGTTTTTGCTTTGATTTCATCCTCCAGGAAATCACATGCATCTAATATAAGGTCTTCATCCAGGTCTGGTAATGCCTGTACAGCTATAATTACATTCTCTATTGAAATGGGGTTTGAGCTACCGTCATCCTTCTTCTCTGTTAATGAAGTAACAGCAGTTGCCATCTCTCGGAGAGCACTGGCCATACTGTCATCTTCACCTCGTGACTTTTTTGAATGTGCAGAATTTAACTGGTTTTCTAATTGACGTTTGTACTTAAGTTTAGACCCAATTGTCTTTGAACCAATATGTGCTGGCTCCAGCACATTACCAATTTCATCTTCACTGGAAACTGATGCTGCAAGCGACTGAGAATTCTTAGCTTCTCGCCTGGGCTTCACTTCTTGGACTGTATTTTGTGGTTCCAAACAATGAAGGGAAAAGCAGTCACTTTCATCAGGATCTGGATCATTGCATATCAAACACAAGTCTTTATAGTATGGCACTGGCCGGGTCATGAATTGCCGAGCATCCTTTTGGCCCTGTATGTTAGCCATCAAAACTTTTAAAATCTCATCGAATGAAATGAGTGTTAAAATATGCATCAGAAGGTTCCATTACTTCTCAAAAGGCTTAATAGTTAACCATACAAAAATATGAATAAAATGAAGAAAGAATGTAACAATGAGCACCGTTTTCCACTTCACCTCTTGACCCTAACAAAATAAAATGACACCACTAATTCTTGATGGTGGATATTGTCTCTGCCTAAGTCCTAAGGTACATGTGACACACTGACACTGATCCTATGTGGCTTCCAAGTAGATTATCTAAGCTTCAGGTATGATAAAAAATATTCAAACGTATTATGGACAACATGGCCTAGATTAGAGGAACTGGTGCAGAAGGAACGTGTAAGAGGACTTAACTATTTTGCTATTAAGATGAAGTTTGAGTTTACACATAGAACATACCTTGATGTAGTCTTGCCATACACTATCATCAGCTGTCACCATTTGACGAGCATCATCCCAGGCGAATCCATCCAGTTGAAGAATATTCTTTATGAGATTATATTGCCTTCTCAGAGTTTTATAGCGATTCTTTAGTATGTCCATGTCATAGTTAAAACCAAATTTAGCATTAAATGAAGCAATCATCTCCACCCATGCCTGCTTGCGGAATACACCATCAACCTGGTTCCCTTTGTGCACTTGCTCAAGCATAAGATCAATGAAAGAACGGTCCATTGGTGGATGCCAATTTGTCCTAGTACGACTATACAGTGGGGTTGTTGTTACATTTGGCATAGTCTCTGGCGTGTCCTTCACTTCTTGTGACACAGAGATACAATCTTCATCCGCTGCAATTTCATGAACAGCCTTCAAAGCTCCCTCATTGGCACATTCTGGCTGAGCGGCTGAACCTGTTTCATCCTCACCCAAGTGTGATGATGTCTCAGACACATTATCACCTGGTAAACAATCATCAGCATTCAGCAAGGTAGAAGCACATACGAAACCTTCCAACAATTAGATACACCAGGCTAAAAACTTAGTACTACCAAGGATAGAATTATTACCCTTTTCCCCAGCTCTCCTATCTCCATATATAAAACACAAATCATTATAGTACGGGACAGTTTTTACTCTGTAAGGACGCACATCTGGGTTTACCTGTGAATAAACCCTGTAAGACCCTATAATGTAATAAATACTTTTAAGTTATCACATAATTAAGCATTGCACCTTGATGTATTCATCCCAGACTTTACCGTCAGCGATCACCATTTGTCGCGTTGCATCCCAGGTAAAACCCTTCTGGTTTAAGAGATTCTTAACACCTTTGTACAGATTTCTCAGCGTTTTGTGCCGATTTTTGAGAACATCTTTGTCGTACTCAAAGTTGAACCTTTCATTGAACATTGAAATCATGTTCTTCCATGCTGTTTTGCTGAACACATGATCATCAAACCTATTACCATTGTTCACCTGTTCCAACATTAGATCAATGAAATATCGGTCCATTTCAGGAGTCCATATCGTCCTTAGGCGATCCAAATTGCCTCGGCCCCGGATACCCATGCTTGAACAATGTAAAGACAAGACATTATCCGAAACATCAAATATTCAAAAATGAGACATGGTGAAACCAAATGCAAGAATTAGGAACGTATTAATAATTTCAATACAAAAAATCGGGCACAATAAAACCAGAATAGAAAGTACCCAGAAAGGAAAAGAGAATGTTTAATTGGTAAGAAGGAAGAGAAGAATCAGATTCGTTGAGTAAAAGTTTGTACCTTGCATTCGTACTGTGTTAAGGTGGGGGGAGGGATTCTGGGTTTCTGCAAGTTTGGGGATAAGGTTTTCCAGGATAGTGTTGCGATTGCTGCGTGGCAGGAATAAGACGCTAACCTCGATCGTAACAACTGACAAACTTTCAACCCTGATTGGGTTTATCCCGACTCTGGAGTTATCGCAATTTCTAGGGATAAGGTTGTCCTAGATTTCCTTCTTATAGTTATAGATTAGTGACAGCCCATAATTTAAACATCCTGTTTCAGAGGCCCAAACTCAAAACATGCCAGTGCATGGCCTTCAGCCATCGGGCCTACCCGGTTAGGAGCTCGGGTGATTGCCTGATTGGGAACAAACCGAAGCTCTCTTCTATTACCTTTTTTTATCCCAAATTTTCCGATGCCTCATCACCGTTTCCATATATAAAATTTATTTATAAATTATGAAAATTATACTTAGAAGTGAAAATTATAAATATTTTTATCCCGTATTTTCTAATACATCTTTAACATTATCTTTATGTATAAAACTTACTTATAAATTATGAAAATTATATAAATAATAATTAAAAGTGCGAGCATATTACAAATAAATAAGAATGGCTGAACCCAGAAGGCGTCATGCAACGGCTAACATGCATCATCTATTTGGTTCCCTTGTCCCTTGTACAAATCGCAAAGCAACAAATAGCAGGGATTCCAGTGCAGAACCGAAAATAAAATACCATTTTGTGAGTCCAACCTCTTTCGATCAAGTTTCCTTCGTCACTAGTAACTTTCAAGCTTTAACCAAAGCTTTGGACTTGATTTCCGTTCCACTGATTTCCGTTCCACTGTTGTCGCTTCCTGCAATTGAGCAAGTCACTTCCACACTGCTAATTCTGATTTTTAGTTTGAGGAAGAAAACGATGGTCCAAACACAATAGAGCAGCAACCGGTGGGCCACCAGCGGTGTAGTTCGTAAGTTTTGGTCCAGAGACCCTAACGAGGTGAGCAATACTGAAGGTTCATCAGTAACTTTGCTACAAAGAATCTGCTAGACAAACTGTGGAAGTGCTAATAACTTGGTTGCTGCTGGGACCAGGAACAGCAATCACCAGCAATCCAGAATCACAAAACTAAAGAAACATTTAGGAACACCCTGATAAGTTATGAGTATTGCCTTTTCTGAAAAGTACAGGTGTGAGTATATATGTGCAGATAAGGCACAGCCATTCAGACGTTCATCAACATTTCCAAACGTTTATCAAAGAATCAGGTGATGCAGACAAGGAAGCTGCTTGGTCAGTGATTCACAAGCATAGCAAGATCATAGAATTTGAACCAGCCACACGGCAAAATAATTGAGTTGTGATCTAGATTCCAATGAGCTGAACTTAGTTTTCTAGGACCCTGCCTGGAAATGACAGAACAGCTGCCTTGTACCCATCAGTGCTGACACCTGGCAACTTCAATAAAACACAATCTAGTTGCAAATACCTCCTTTTCCCTTATGGCGCCTCACTGAAACACAAGCATTCTGTTCTCTTGTGCACACTGCTGCTTAATGAGGGAACTTATGGAATCATACGAATGACAAGGCTTAAAACCAAGCCATTTCGTAGCAGAGTTTTAAGCAAACTATCTCATCTTTCACTAAATATCACTCCAAAACTGAGACTTTGGACTCCCCCACCTACTTGAAAGAGTGGTTATAGAAAATTAATACCTTGTTATCTCCACTGTGAATTATGTGAAACAAAGAACTGGAAATCAGGAAGATGGACTTGTAAACCGCGCAGCCAATTGTCAGCAGCTTGTAACAGAGAGCTTGCTTGCTGCCATTCTTGGGATCCATTGGGAGTCAAAATTGAACCTCTCAACTTATAGGAAGCAACACCGAAAACAGGGAGAGAGATCTTTGAAGATGCATCAACACCAGAGACTTTCCTACTGCTAGAGGCAGGATACTGCAGCGGACTTTTACCTGTACCAGCCGTAAAGTAAATTACAAAATCAACTCAACAAGGCACGTTTATGCACCATGATTGTAAATGAGAGAGAGAGGGATATACTTCTAAAATGTGTCGACAAAGAATGGAAGGTCAAGAAAGATGCGTCCAGATTTTGTAGTGTTGGGCCCATAGGTATTCTGTATATTGGGTACCTGGACCAAAATTGACATCACCAAACACACATAGCAGAATAAGTTTAAGAGAAGAAAGACTTGGTCACAAATCCATCATCCATCCTTAGAAGTAAGTATGAGATGTCCTACCAAGCCACAGAAATCCAACTTGCAGGCAATAGATCACAGCTCCTGTACATCCGGATATCTGGAAATTGAGATGCAAGACTTGAAATCTGTTGGGTCAGACAACAATCCAAGTCAGGACAAACCAAAATTTGAAGAGAAAGAGCTTAACATTCTAAATCTCCTCTAACATGAACTTGCCTTGTCATATAAAGGTTTCCGATGATGTGGTTGTTCTTGTTCAAAGTATTCAAAAACCAGCAGCCCAGGTGACTTGCCAACCTCCACTTCATCGCTAGATGAACTCATAGGAGGTCTACTCATCCTCTGGGAGTTGGGCTGATCCCATGCTCCATCAACACCACCTTTCACTCTCCTGTCTGTTTCACAGTCACTACTTCCAGCACTACTAGTTTCCCTTGAAGACTCAGCATCACTATCCTCACTAGGCCTCCTGATAGTACAATACATTGGCGGATTTCCAGAATTAACAGTAAGCCAACTGGAAAGAACCAGGTATGCAGCAAAACACTTGGCCAACACTCAGAATAAGATTTAACAAACCCAGTACCCATTATTCACAGAATTAGTGACTGGACGCAGCTGATCATTTATTTGCATAAAAGCCAAAGAACATGTCTACCAAGCTTACTGTCATACACACGATTCTATCAAACAATTATGTCATAATGGAAGCGTGACCCCAAAGCAAAACTGTAGTCATTGTGCATACTAGATGTAGCATCATAAATAAAGAGTTCAAAAATCACGGAACCATTATT
Source organism: Theobroma cacao (assembly GCF_000208745.1). NCBI lineage: Eukaryota > Viridiplantae > Streptophyta > Magnoliopsida > Malvales > Malvaceae > Theobroma > Theobroma cacao. The sequence continues at coordinate 31,633,723 of NC_030850.1, read as the reverse complement.
TCAAGTGAACACATTCGTGCGTGCGTGTGTATGTGTAAAGTATAAATTTTCAAGATTCACTAGAAATCAAGTATGGGAAGTAAATTCCCTACTAGATGACATAGCAACTAGAGAGCATGTAAAATTAACATTAAAATCTGTAAGCCTGGAATATTTTAACAAAATATAGGCACAAAACAAACAGATGCATCTAATTTAGGAAAGCCAACCAACCATGATCAGAACGGTTAGGTTGTTTGAAGAATGCATTCAAGGTTTCACGTTGCCAGACAAAATGGAAAAAATTGATATATATATATATATATATATCAACAATGAAAAAGACAATATTTAAGCAATTAAATCATAGCAATATCTAAAGGAAGCATAAGAACCACAATGTATAAAAACCTAGAATCTTCTCAGCTTCTGTGCGGTTAAAAGAGCAATCTGGCACAATAATAAGCATCCAATCCAACTCTATCATATTTATAGGGCATTATGAGTTGGGAAGAGGAAATAAGCTAGGAAAATATAGTAGTATGAAGCTCACCTCAGCCTATGTGGATCTACATATAATTGTATGCCTGACAAAGAAGGAACATAGTATTGCTTAACATAATCGCTACCGTTCAACAAGAGCGGCACTTCAACTCCATATACACTCCACTCACTAAAACATTCCCATAGATCACCAAGACAATAATGCGGGTGTACATCCAATTCACGAGTTCTCCGTCCCCTCCTTTTTTCCTGTCAACCCAAAAAGAAAAGAAACAAAAACCATAGAGTCATATTAACAAGACTCCTAAGGTCTAACAGATTGCCAAGAGAGAATTTAAGGCATCTTCTTTCAAACTCTCCCTTAAATGTAGCTTGAGAAAATAAGAACACCATTTCTACTATTCTACTTTTAATAATTAATTTAGAACATAAATAGCTTAGAATTTAAAAAAAAATTAATTCTTTTATTTCCATGAACAAGCATTTAAACTATAAATCTAAGTCTTCTTATAAATTAGGACCACAAGAATGCAAGTCATAGTAAAACTCACACACCATTAACTAGCACCAATAAAGCCAATTCTCTACAAGTTGGAACTTCTAACAAACTAAGCATGATATTTCTAATAAATAATTAAAAATAAGCATTTCCATTACATTCCTAAAATAACGCTTATCTGTTATCTCAGCTAAATCTCATGTAGCCCCAAACAAAAACAGTATTAATTAGCTGTCCAAAACTTTGCCTCCTTTTCTCTCAGCAACCAAACAGACTAAAGAAAAATTAAAATGTAATTCTCAGAACTTATATTTAGTTATAAAAAAAAAGTCAAAAAAACTTATTTCCCTTCCACAATACCTCAGAGAAGCACTGAGCCGGAACAAAAGGAGTGACCGATTCCATGAGCCGATCCAAATTGGTCAAATTAGCAATCTTCGGCGAAGACGGCGAAGCGGAGCACACCGAGTTAGGTCTCGACAATGTAGACTCGTCCGAATCCGTCCGAGCCTCAGCCATTGAATCGACCAAGTTGACTCGGCTCTCCTTCTTTGACGGTCTCTGTAGCTCCTTCTGCAACGGTCTCTGCAGCTGCTGCCTCTGCAACTGCTGCTGTTGTAATAACTGCTGCTGCCGCCTCACCGCCGGCGGGTTGTAGAATCGGTCCCCCGTGTGAGCTCGGGTCACCGCGAACCCGCCCGAGTTTGACATTCTACTAGTAATCTTCTTTTTCAAAAAGTAAAATTACTAAAAATAAACTTTGGCAGCTTTTGCTGGATTAATGAAATCGAAGGGATAAAGAGGGGATTAAGGGGTTTTGGGGGGGTTTTAAGAGGTAAAATTTTGAGGACTAGAGTGAAAGGGAAGGGCCATTAGCGTTTTTTGTTTGCGTTGCTTTTCTGGTGGATTTGTATTGTCGACGATTTTTTTTTTTTTGCGTAGGTTTGCCCTTTTTGTTTAAGGTTTGGAGGGGGAAACAAATGAAGCCGCTTGACTGAGCGAATGGAGAGAGAGGGTGGTGATGGAAAATTGAAAAGACCTTTTCGTTCTGAATTCTGCTTTCCCCCTTTTATTATTTATGGCTTTCGTAAACACACTTGCGACCTTCGCAACTCCCCCTGGCTTTCAACAATTATACTAGCAGCACTCCAAAATAATAAAATGACGATACTGACCTCTTCGCTTGAATTGACACATCTAGCCTTCCATCTTTATCTTACTGTAGTAGTAGCATATGAAAAATGCTACTGTTAATACAAGGAATGCCCAAATACATAATGAATGAAAAGAAAATAAAGATCATGAAAGTGGGTATCAAGCGAGTATCTTCATGTTTTCTAATAAAAGCATAAAAAAGATATGATTTTACTTGTTTAAATAGATAGAGAATTTTAAAATATTTATCGCATTCACATGTACAAATAATAACATCTTAATCATATAAATATAAATATTTGTGTAAACTTGTACACGTAAATGAATCAAAAAGTTTATGTAGTTACAATGTTAGAATCACTTTTTTTCCTTCTGTGGTAGAAACAGAATTAATTCCTTATTATCATTTAAATTGTAATCAACTTGGTTGATCACTAATCATTTTTTATAGTTCAAACATTCATTATTATAAAACGCATAAGTAATGCAATGCGTGATGAGTTATAAAACATGATAAACATCTTAAAAACAAAGCCATTTCATTTAACAATGGATGCGATGTCTCCGGACTTCGATGGGCAGTACTAGATATTAATTTTCTTTGCTTAGATCGTGAAAGCTTGGATTATTTAACCAAAATATGATGAAAGGGTGGTAATGAGCCAACGTGGAATATTGATCGAGGGTATTTTGGGAAAAACAAACAATCCGCCAAAATGGAAAATAGACAAATTGAAGACATCCGCCGGTAGCAATGATTTAAGAAGAAACGACTCGCCTCGCACAGGTCATTAGTTAGGCCAACTAGCTGCAGCCGAGCCCACAGGTTTTTTTCTGCTCTGACCGAACTGCCCACCAGCTTAAGCGACAAAGTTTTCGGTGTCGCGAGGAAAAGTGCATCACCGAACCCAGAAAAGGCCAACTAATTAAGAGAAAAATGTTGCTGAACATTGAAAATATTACGCGAACTACAAATGTAAGTCGCAGGAACTTGTCTGCAAGTGAAAGTACAAACTTTCTTTTGTTATACACTGAAAACGCTACATGTATCAAATTTAGAAGAGATTCACTTCCAGGAATCTCCAAACTCGAGATCTTCATTCTTCAAAATTGGAAGTGAAATCACGTGTTCAATCTTATTTTATTTAAATATTTATTGAGGATTAAAGTCTTGGAAGAAAATAGTTAGATGAAAATTTCCAGTCAAGTGGGGACGCTTCCAAATAGAAGAATTCATGCTGTTCTGGTGGCCATGAATCGGGTTACCCACCCGGCCCATGAATCCGACTTGATTTTGAATTTGGTTCCGTTGAGTATATTATTATATTAATAATTTTTTTATTTCATATATTATAAATATAACTAAAAATATAAAATACTAATATAAGTTTTTTTATTGCAATAAATGAGTCAAATCAAATTTAAATTTTAAAATAAATCCGATCCCATCTATACGCACTTTTATTTACATATGATGGTTTCTCTTTAATTAAAAATAATAACCATGTTCGTGAACAGTGTGGAGGAGGTAGCACCATCAGTTTGACTTTTTGACTTGATGACCGAGAGCGATATTTTTACTTATTTTCAGTAGGGTAGCTTGCTATTTATCATATAAGTGACTCTTTTCTAAGGGAAATATATGGCATTTAGCTGATTTCTTTTTTTGTTCTTGTTTTTGCCTTGGATAAATTGAATAATGTGTCAGCCTGTTTTTTATTTTTTTTAAATTGGTTCTAAATTCAAATAATTACTGTGTAATTAATAAAAAATTAATATTTAAATATTTAATTTATTAATTGATGTATGATTTTTTATTTAATTAATAAAATTCAAATTATTCATCTTTCAATTAAAATAATTAAAAAAATTAATTAAACAGGAAAACAAGACGGTAAAGTTATTAATGTTACATTATCAAGTAGGAGTTATGAGTTTTTTGTAAATCAACATGTAGACCAAGTCTTCCGTTTTGTCTCTTAATTGAAAGCCCAAGTTGTTATTCTTGTGACCTGAATTTGTACCAAGAATTGTACAAGCATTAAACAGTTAAACTTATTGCTAATAAAGCCATGGTGCCTCCTAGTTAGTGATTATTAGTACTATTAAGCCTCGAGTTCCTGGTTTATTTGAGGATAAGAAGGTGTCATTTGTGGGCTGATGTTTGATGGGATTGGGACCAGACCAGGGTCCCAGCTCGGATCCATCAAAGGCTGTCCCAAGGCCTACAAAGCAGGTGGGTGTGGCTCACTATTAAAGTGGCCATGTGGTTCACTCCGGCATTGCTGATTTGCCAACTGTTGATACAGCGAACTCAGAACGTGGTACAGTAGTAACAGAACCACCACTCCACTCTGATTTCTGCCACAGCTCTCCCTCTCTCTCTCTCGTGGCATTTGTTTTATGCCCCAAAAAACAAAGAAAAGAAACGTAAAACACGCCTTCCAATTAGCTTCCAAACTGGCTCTTATATCTTGATATCTCATTTATTGTTTCCAGAGTTGATCCCCTGCTTTGCAGCGAGCTTATTGTTTTATAGATTTCGTTCGGTAATAGTAAAATTATTTGTCCAAAAAAATTTTTTATGAAAATATTTTATTAAAAATTTTAATATTTTGTACTATTTGGTATAAACTATTGAATATATCTTCAAAGATTTTGATCATTTTGATCTTGTAAAAAATATTTTCTATCATGATCTAACTTCAATAATTTTTTATTATAGCACCATACAAATATTAACATTAATCAATTATGCAATGCATCTAGAACAAATTTTTTATATTAAAAATATGATATATAAATAATATTTATTTATTATTTATTTATTTCTCATCATATTGTTATACTAGTTAGTTTGTTAAGTCAATAGGGATGAGCAAAATTAGATTGGATCAATGACCCAATCGAACTAAATGTGATTTGAATAAAAAAGTTCAGTCTAATTGGTCCATTAAGTCTATTGATTCAAAAAGTTTGGTCCAATTGATTTTAAAATTTTTAGACCAAATCGAGTAAAAGACAAAATTAATATTATATATTATTTTTAAATTTATATAAAAATATATCTTTATTATTAATTTTCATTTCATGTTTTATAATTATTAATGAATTTTATAAATTTTAATATTGTAATTTGTAAAAAATAAAATAAAATTTTGATCTTTTTTATCCAAAATTGAACCGACCATATTGATTCAATGTTCGACTGATTTGGTCCTCTTTTTTGTTTGGTCAATTTTCTAAAAATATTTGATCTATTTGATTCTTAGATATAATTGATTGAATTAACCGAACCATCCAATTGCTCACCCTTAAAGTCAATAAATTATAATGTAAAAATGAAAAGAAAAAAAGATTTTCAAGTGTGAAAAATTATTTTTTATTTTATATAATTTTTTAATTGATCTTAGTTATTCTATATTATATTAAAAATTTTAGTATCTTAGTTAAAATAATTATAATTATTCCTATGAAAGAATCGAATAAAATAATTAATAATTCTTTGTTGAGAAAAATAATAATAAATAAAAAGATGAAAACAAAAAAGGAAAATAATGATATTTTGTTATTGTTTGTGCAAATGGGATTATTTGGAATTTAAAAAATAACTAACAAAATGGACTTCAAGGTATGTATCTTTAAGACTTATTTTACACTCACCACTTGGTGTATGAAAGTGGAATTATGTGAATAGTTTTATAGATACAATAAACCTAATGTTTAACATTTGTTTGCACTTACGATCAGTGGCGAAGGTAGTCTCAGTTTCTAATTTTTTTTTATTTATATGGGTATAAAATTATAAATATATAAGTTTGCCACCCTTATTTAATTCAAGTGAATTGGCTTGGCATATTGTTAAGTCATTTATGTTAAATTTTAGAGGCTTGGGTTCAATTCCTTTGAAATCCAAAATTTGAAATTATTTTTCTTTTTTCCTTATAGATTAAACTCAAATTTTGAAATTAGTTTTCTTTTTTTTCTTTTAAAGTAAAATATGCATTGCTTAACTTTGTCTAAAATGTATAATTGCCTAAAGAGTATAATTTTTTACTTTGACTTTTCTCACAATTTGTTGATTCGATTTAAACACTTATATAGTATGTACTTTTCTTAAAAACCCTTAATTTTTTTACCGTAACTTTACTAGAATATTTTGTAGTATAGTATAAAATACATTATAGTCCTATTGAGTAAAAGATACATTGCTTAATTACCTGAAGAGTATAATTTTTTACTTTGATTTTTTTTACAATTTGTTGATTTGATTTAAACAATTATACAATATGTTTTACGTTAATATAAAAAACTGAACAAGAATGTGATTAAAATATTCAAAAAAATTCAATAATTTTATTTTATTTTTTCAAATTAAATAAGTATAAAGTGATTGCTATAAACATTAACACGAATTTAGTTATTAATGAATTTGAAAGTATGAAAGCACATTGAACATAACTTACAATGTCTAATATGAAAATTTAATATTAATTTTTCTGATTACTTTATATCTATTTATATTGATGAATTTAAAAACTTATATTCAAATTGTTAATGAAATTTTAAGTTATGATTTAATTTTATTTTAAAAATGATTAATTTTTTACTCCAAATCGAATCATGGACCTGATCTATGACTTTTTATGATTGCTCTTTAGCCACCCTTCATACAATATCCTGAATTCGCTACTGCTTACAATACTAAACCACTAGACATATTCAAAAATTGTAAAATTGTTTAACTTTAGAGTATACTTTTTATAGTAAGTAAATTATACGAAATTTGGATACTTTTAGTACATGAAGGGAACTCAAAGTGTTTTTGTCTTTTTTTGAATTTTCATTTAGTTATTCTCACTGCTCAATTTATTTTCCTTGTCATTTCCACGTCGCAAAATAGATACCAATAAGTCATTTATATAGACTTACACGTGTATTTTCTTTCAAGACACAATCGTTTCATTAAGGCATATTTTTGTTTTAAACATACCTTTACATGTTACAAGACGTAACCTTTGAATAAAGATAATTTTTCAATAATTATCTTATAAAAAGACAACCTTTTATAGTAAAAGACAACCTTTCATACTATTAGACAAAATCTTTAAATCACAAGACAATTTTTAACATCATAATCTTTGAGTGGTGGTGTTTTTCAATAGTCTCCTAATTTTTGAATTTAAAGGTATTTTTTCAAATATAACTTTATCAAGAGACATAATTTTTTATATGAAACACTGCCAATAATCGAATAATCATATTATGTGTATAACTTTTTAATTTTAAAAATGCACTAATTATTATTTTATTGATTTGTGGGATTTGATCTCACAATAAGGATAGGGTGATATTTTCGAAGTGAGATCAATCCCAAAGGGAGGATAAAAACATTATTCTTGAAAGTTTTCTCCATTCTAAATGAAGGAAAAGAATAAAAACTTTTTATGGAAAAATTTTTTACCAGGTCAAATCATTGTTATTATAGGTGTTTAAATTTGCAAGTAAAAGTTACATCAAACTATGAAGATAAAATTCTTCTACAGTTTCAAAAAAGTTTTTTGGTTTTTTGTTTTCAAAGTTGGATGCAACTTCTTTTTCTAAATTAAACCACATGTCTGGAAATAACCCACCAAACTTATCCTTTACGAGAAAGAAAATTTGCTAAAGTACCACCACTAATTTGAAAGGGAACACTCAATTTGCAGTATTTAGTTACATCTAGGTAAAATTAGATTTGGTAATTTTGTACAAGACACAACAACATGACATAGGTTTAAGTAGATTTTAATTTAAGCTAATTTTTTTGTGTGTATTAATCGTGTATTTATATAACCTGTTATTCATTTATTACGTTAATTATATGTTCACGTGTCATGTAAACATGTTTAGTACACGGTTAAGACTCATTTGTTAATTTTTTTTGTTTTGGAAACTTGGATGGGCTTGGTGAGACTTATTTATTGATTTATATAAATATTAATATTTTTATAATGAGTAGAATTTGTTGATATTGAATTTTATTATATATAATATATTATAATATTTATTAATTTTTGTTGTAAATTTGAATAACAAAATCATATTTTACTTGTACATATTTCAATTTAATTATTTTAATCGCGTTAACCATATATAAATTGTGTATTAATTGTATTAATTCTGTAAACAAGTCATAAGTCATATAAATTTTAATCGTATTAATTGTATCGTATAAAATTTAAATCAACACGTTAAATAAATGTGTTAGTCATGTTGTGTTACACGTTTCTTAAATATATCCGTATACATGTTTAAAATTTTAACACAATTAATTGATTGTGTTGAGTTTGTGTTTATCTGTATAACTATTAATATTTTATATTTACACGATATGATTAAAATACGAATATACGAATTGCTAGATCTAACTAAAATGATTATAGGAAAAAAGAACATAAAATCATAATTAGCCCATACGTGGACATCCGTTATTTTCCAAAATAAATTATTGGACAAATTTAGCTCATTTGGATTAGAATTACCTTGTGGGGGAGGTAATTGACATTGTCAAAAATTCTTTTATTTTTCCTTGTCAAAATTGAACAACAGTTCCCCCACCCTATGTCATATGGCAGAAAAAGTTTTCTAATTCAAATAATAAATTCCAAAATGTAAATGGTCATATTGACTTCAGTTTTTGACTTGGAGTGGGTGGCTCGTAGCAACCAGACAGTCATGCAGAGCCTGCTTGAGGTTAGGTGCGGTACCCAATTTGGTCAAGGACCAAACCCCAGGCCCAGGGTGCCAAAAATTGTAAAAATGTCGAGGCTGTTACCCGTTTCGTGCAAAAAAGGCCTTTATTTATTATTATTTAACTCAGAATCCGTCTTTTAATTCAATCGGGTCCAATGTGTGGCGAATCGTCCGGCTGAGTACTGATAGGGTGGTGATAGCCAAACAAAAGCCTCACGTTTTTTAAATCCAAACTGGAATAAAACTCTCTTATTTCCCAAATCTCATGGCGATTTCTCGATCTCATGGAACGACGCCCAAACTCTGGAGCCAATCCTCTCCGTAAGAGTTCTCTTTTTTTGGCCCTCCCCCGTATATATAAGAGAAAACAGACGAGAATCGAACCCTAACTCAGGCGATTCGACTCGATTATTCCCAAGCTAACGCAACTCACACCAAAGAATATATCCTCTGGCAATGCGACTCTGGTTGTCGACGGTATCCCTCTCGAGAGAGGACTCCTTTTCTTTGGCTAAAATCTTCGCCTTTTTTCAGATTGATTTAAAAAGTACAAGACATGTCCAACGATTCTCATGCCCCTAATTCCATGGGTCTCCTTTGCAATGCTGGTGCCGGCGCAGCCGCTGGTATGTCGAATACTTCCTTCCCTTTCCCTAAGCCGTTATGTCAATAACTGAATTTCGACCTCTCTTTGCACGTGCAGGTGTTATCGCTGCATCATTCGTTTGTCCTTTAGATGTTATAAAGACAAGATTTCAGGTTCATGGGCTGCCAAAGCTCGGTAACGGAGCCGTTAAAGGTATGCAGATCCGATTTACTTTCTTTTGAGGAAAACAGAAAGATGAGCTGTTTAAAGTTTTTTAATTCTAACTTTTTGTTTAATTATTTGGTCAGGTAGTCTTATAGTAGGTAGCTTAGAACAAATATTTCGGAAGGAAGGCTTGCGTGGCATGTATCGTGGGCTTTCTCCCACTGTGCTCGCTTTACTTCCAAATTGGGCAGTAAGTCGTTCTTTCCCTGTTTCTATTTCTAAGTTGTTCCAATCCCGTTTATAAACTCTCGATGAGTTTTTTAATTTGGATGTTATTATGTAATGGGGAAAGTCAAAGTTTGTTAATTTAATGGTTTGCAAAGACTGTAGTGGATTATTAGTCGGCTTGTGTTGATCATAAAGGTTATATCTTGGTAACAATACCTTTTGTAATTCTGCAAGGATCCAGGAATTTGGGAAAGAAATATGGTTATATGTTTTGATGCTTTGTTTCATGATCAGTTGGATATTTAACTTAAAGAAACAACCCGTTGCATGTTTCAGTTAGTACAAGGTCAGCTCTTATTTATTTGGATCCTTTTCTTGCCCCTACTCCCTGACTTGATATGAAATAAAAATATTTAGGTTCCTCTGCAGTTAAGTTTCCTGAATTTTCCATCCTCAATTACAGCAATGGTAAATTCACATTTTGCATATACACACGAAACAAACTAAGCCCTTTCCTACAACAGGAGTTCTATTGTGCAGTTATGCTGTATTTAGGAATGTAGCCCAAGTATTTCATGAAAAGCAAGGATCTTTTTTTTATGGTTTCTACTCACATTTTCTTCGTTTGTCACCTCCACTGTAAACTATAGCATATATGCCAGATGTAATTGACAGTAAATTTTCGCTTATAATTACCCAAAGTACACAGGGATAGCCCAACACGGATTTAAAATCAGCAATTCCGTTTTATAATCTTTTTTAACTCTGGATAGCATAAAATTTGAGGTGTCCATTTGAATATTTCAAGTAAATTATCCAAACAAGCATTGGCGTTACAGCAGTTGTTTAGTTTAATTGAGTAATTGAGCTAAATTGAAGCTTGTAGAGCAAAATTTTTATATGCTATTGAAGAGTTAGGTAATTTATTCACAAGGTTGAACTACAAATGTAAAAATCTGGCTTCTTTCTCATTGCATACTTTTGATTTGCCATGCAACATAATAATTATTATACTTGCTATTTCCTATCCCAACTATGCATAATTCTGTTCTTCAGAAGTTTAGACTCGATTTTTTTGGATTTTATGATTGAAGTAATTAAAACATGAAGCCTATCTACCTGTTTGTTTAGATTTCCATATGAGGTTTTTGTTATAGCATAGTTTATTCTCTTTGATGCTGATGTGCTTCACTTCCTTAATTATTGAGTAGAAGTCATTTTTATTTTTCTTCTCCCTCTGACTGTCTCTTGTTTTGGTACTTGCTGAATTTGACGCAATCCTTTCCTTTTGCAGGTATACTTTACAATGTATGAGCAGCTCAAAGACTTTCTTTGTTCTAATAGTCAGTTCCTAGCCCATAAGATTCACACTTCTGTTTTGATTTTTTTCTATACTTATCATCTTGCACATTTTCTTTTTAATTTCGGACTTACTATTCCTGGGTTCATGTGTAGATGAGAATCACCATCTCTCGATAGGTGCAAACATGCTAGCTGCATCTGGTGCTGGAGCTGCGACAACCATTTTCACAAATCCTCTTTGGGTTGTGAAGACAAGACTTCAAGTGCGTCTACCAAATTTATACTTTATTATTTTATTATGTAATGACATATGATGAAAGAAATCAAAACTCTTGATAGTGTGGCATATATTAATTTTCTTAGTTATTTTGCCTGTTATTTCATTCCAATTATAATTTGTTAATGGATATAGTAACTTTTGTCCCTATTGTCTTTTTTGTTGCTTTTGATAATTGCCTATGTTCCTCTTGCCAATCAACCCTCAAAAAATGAAAAAGAAACTAGGAGGCCTATACCAGAGGAAAGTAACAACCCTTTAGAAGGAAGACGAGTACAGTTTGGGAAAAAATGATAGAAGAGAGTCAAGAAAAATCAATGCCTGCATTGAAAGGGTGGACGACTGATTAGTGTTATTTAGGCTGTTCGATTTGGCTTTATAGGATTGTTTTATGGTAAATTATGGTATTTATAATCTAGTGTACATGGTTTGATGTTTTTATTTTAATTGTATTATGCTGCTGTTTAAATACAATAGCTTTAGAGTTGTGGACTTTTTTATGCATTGACATCTGTCCCATTTCTTTTATCTAGACTCAAGGAATGAGAGTGGGAGTGGTTCCTTATAGGAGTACTCTTTCTGCTTTGAGGAGAATAGCTCACGAGGAGGGTATTAGGGGTCTATACAGGTTTTTTTCTCGGTCAATAAGAAATTGATGACTTCTATTTTTTAAAGTTGTTTTTAACTGCTCTGAATTAAGAAATGATGGTGTCTGATATTTTCCATGATGAACAGTGGTCTCGTGCCTGCATTAGCTGGTATCAGTCACGTTGCCATTCAGTTTCCAACATACGAGAAGATCAAATTATACTTAGCTGATAAAGGTTAATAATCTGCTTGTTTTAAGTTTTATATATTCATTGAATATATTTTAACTGAATGGGGTCTTGGCAGATAACACTACAATGGATAAACTCAGTGCATGTGATGTTGCTGTTGCCTCATCAGTTTCCAAAATATTTGCATCCACATTGACTTACCCACATGAGGTATGATGAATGAATGTTTACAACTCGTTTTGGTTAAGTATGTTAAAACCTCTCACGTACTTTAAACTGAAAAAGATTGCATTGCACTTTCAAGGTAAAAAAGAAGAGGGATGTCAGTATCATGTTTTAATTGCCTTAGCCTATGTTTAATAGCTGCATTTATCTCTTTCTTTCTAACTATTGCCTGTTTAATTATGTAAGCTGATGAAAATAAAAAAGGTTATGTTTTATTCTTGCACAATATAGGTGGTACGCTCAAGGCTTCAGGAACAGGGACATCACTCTGAGAAACGTTATTCTGGTGTGGTTGATTGCATTAGGAAAGTATTTCAGCAAGAAGGTGTTGCTGGATTCTACCGTGGGTGTGCAACAAATCTTATCAGGACCACACCTGCAGCTGTTATCACATTCACTAGCTTTGAGATGATTCATCGGTTTCTTGTCAAATATTTTCCCTCCTGATCCACAGCCTCACGCATTGTGAGGGTGCGTCATGCTCAAACAAAGATATAGCACTGTCACCTGGCATATGACCAGGCAGCCTGGCATATGACCAGGCAGTAATACATCATCTTGGTAGTGATACAGTTTCACAGTTGTTTATGTAGTGTATTCTTCTGGTAGATTTTACCAACATTGATTTGATCCTCATCTCCTCGTGTTTGATCCTGTAAGAAGAAAGCTTCCTGAGGAAGGTGTGGACATGATATACTGACAAATGATAATGACGAAAATAGTACATTGTGAGCTTAAATTAATACATTCTTAAAGCATTGGTAGATAATTACAGTAATTGATCTTTGTTTCAATGTACTTGCTTTGCTGGTTGTCCCTATTTTCATTCTCTCTCTATTCTCAACTTTCAAATTATATAAAACTTAAGTAAAATTGAACGTAGATGGTTGCGGGAAAGGTAAATTGGGTTGTGCAGGTGCAATGGCTGGGGGAGACGGGGCTTGCTGAATCAGTTGGATACAACTTTTTGAATCGGATTCGATCTGAACTTGATTGAGCCCCGTTTGGTCATCTTGTGAAAATGCGATAGCTGGTATCACAAGATTGGGAGTTGGGACTACAAAATTCTTCTTTGTGCTGTGTGTTTTTTTTTTTGGGATTCCTGAGGGTTTAGGTCCTTTCTTGTTCACGTGGTGAACCTTCAGGCTTAGCCTGCTATGTGTGCTCATACATGCCATGTAGCGAAAATCCTGCTTCTTTTCTCCTTTGGGCTACATCTGGCAGTTCGCCACCGTGCTGACAATCTGAATTGCCTAGGATTGGTGATTGTGTTCCCTTCCAATTGCCTTTAGGTAGGACTCCAGTCCAATTCTGTAGCTTTGGGCTTTTGTTTTGGATTAAATTTAGCTACCCAAGGTCCCAAACTTCCTTTCTATACAAGCACCCCCACAAATGGTATATGGCATTCAATCACGCTAAGCATACCAACACGTTTGCTTTGGGAGCAAGTATATGGCATTTTGGATGGGGATTTGCAAGGATAGGAGTTGTTGGGATAGGGATTTTCCGATAGAACAACACACTTGTAATCTGTTACGAAATCACAAACGAGCTTAACTGTTTTTGGTTATACTGTTTATATGTCTACCCTCCAAGTCCAACAAAGCACAACAGTAAATGCTTGGCTTTTATTAATAAGCTTGTCCCTAGATCATGTGGTCGGAGGATGAGAGTGAGAGTTTCAAGTAGAGATCATAAACTTGAGACAATACCGTAAACTTATCTCCAAAAAAGCCTAGTTTATTTAAGTTAGAGAAATTTGATTAAAATTTGTTTAATCACTCAAAACATAATATCATTTATTGATCTCTGATAGGATACTTGAATTATTTTTTATAAATATATTTAGATTAAAATAAATAATTTTAAAAATTATAAAATGGATCGTATGTTTTTTAAAATATACTCCACTAAAAAACTTTAAGTCTACATGAGAATGTGCTTGATTAGAAAATTCCTCTTACATCTCCATCACAACGCCAGTTATAAGTGTAGCAAGAAACGAGAAAGTGGGCATAATTTGACAACTCATTAGCCTTATAAAGGGAATCCTAAGAGCTTCATATCTTATCATCGGAAGACTATGACAACTTAGAGGCCCCTCAGTGCCTCTCTTGACATTCTTTAAGGGCATTCTTTACACTTATTTTTGGTGGACAATTATGTTATATATGAAAAGAATGAAGACGATTCCTTTTATGCATTGGATGATTAACAGTTCATAACATCACATTAACACATGGAGGTTGAGTTCAAAAGAAAAAGACATTCCCCAAATCCCAAGTAGAAGGTACTGGAATAAATTAGAAACCCTGATAGCTTCTACAGGACATTTATTTCACATTCCTCCTGCTCAATGGTCTAAGCTTTTATTTCCTTTTATGTCCTCTGTCAGGTTTGTGGGGGATGGGGAGTAGGCTTGGAAACTTTTGAGTCATGGAAGTAGAAAAAATCTCGCCAATAACTTTTCCTCTTTGACATTATTGTGATGTTGTTGCTGAAATAACAACAGAAAAATGTTGCAGCAAGTACCACTACCAGACTATAATTAGAGGGCACGGAGAAGGGAGGGGAGGG
Organism: Theobroma cacao; assembly: GCF_000208745.1. Lineage (NCBI taxonomy): Eukaryota > Viridiplantae > Streptophyta > Magnoliopsida > Malvales > Malvaceae > Theobroma > Theobroma cacao. The sequence goes on along the minus strand of NC_030850.1, from coordinate 31,618,712 downwards.
GAGGGAAGGGAATGAGAGAGGACAATAGGACTGCCCTTTCACCTCCCATCATGGTCTTGTTCGATCAAAAAGTATAGGGCCATTAAAAAGATACAGGAGTGCAATGCTTTCATGATTTTTTGAGACTGCTGGCTGCCCCACCCCCACACATTGAGAAAAAAAAAGGGGACAACCTGTGAATGCGATGAGCTTTCTGCTCGTTATTTTAATTTTTCCTTCTGCCTTTCCTTCTTCGATTGATTAAGGTGAAACCAAACATTCCAACAACAAGCCACTTCTTCAAATTTTTTAGGCCTTCACCACCACCTACTGCCAAGGTTTGGCCTGTTAACAAACCTCCTTTTCTTGAAAATAAAGTCTTCTTTTCTATCCACCCACCTGAGATTAAGCTTTGCCCTGGAGTTTTAACTGTTATGTGTGTGGTTAGAAATTGGGCTGGCGTTTGCTTTCCAGATGGGATTCGGATCCAAAATTCCCTTCAAAGGACTTTTTAAAATCCAGGCCAGCCAACAACAATAATTATCATGATGATGGATACTTTTTAACTTTTCCAAGATAACATGGGGACTATTTATTCGTTTACTATATGGACATAATCCTTAAATGTGATAATGGGAATACCCTAAAGTTTACCCCTTCTAAAGTAACTGTTATTATTGGGGCTGCTAGTGGCGGTTTTTATAGCTTTCAGGGCAATAGATATTGAAGAAATTAACGACCCCAGATGGAAAAATTCCACACTTTTTCTGCAGAAGATGATCGTGAGAAAAGAAAAATCTTTCATTTGAATATGGCATGCATTTTTTATCCCTCAGGACCCCATGTGATAATAGAGGGTGCCAAAATCATGTTGGCACTAATAACAGGTGTAATCAAATTTGTGAAGAGGTCCACTACTTGTCTGTGAGGTTCTTTTGATCAAATTTCAATACATGATTCCTTATCATCAAACCAGCGGTTTGGAATTTAAGATTTTAAATGAACAGTAATTAGAAAGTAATTATAAACATAATAATATTTATATATAAAATTTTATATTTATAATAATAAAAAAATTAAAATTTAAGAAATGACAACAGTTATCACACATTACTTCCTTGACTTCGCCCCTATATTAAATTGTAAGCAAATCCGGATAGTAATTTTTACTCGATTTCCCTGTTTTGTCTTTGCATTGGAAAAGTTGGGATTTCTCTTGCTTTTGGGTCCTAATTCTTGCCCTAAAAAATCCTATGAGTTCATTTTGTACACCACTGATCCTGCATGTCAAACATCTTCTTCTACCCAATCCGAAAACTTAAAACGACCAAAAAACCAAATTACAAGGGAAAAAATATTGGGCAGTTTAGGATTTCAGGATAAGGTGACCCATGTGGATGCATTATATGATGTGGCTTCCCATCTTCACAACATGAACCTGCACATTCCTGCACCAGACAGTGATGCCCACCTTACATTGTAATCCATGAATATAATCATGGCTTTAGTTGCCAGCGTCAACATAGTTGGGTTCACTTAACATGTGAATGTGAAGGTGTTAAAGAGAAAAAGGGCATTCATCCCAAATGATAACTTCAGCCTCTCTAATATTAACTGTAAAGATCACCAGCTTTCTCGCTCTAATTAGTATTGTAATTATAGTTTAACAATTAAACAACAATTTTCCTTTTATGTATAATTAGGAATGATTAATCATTTGTTTATGCATCATTAGAATAAAGCTTGCTTCGGGAATTGCGTAATTAATCTCACATTTGTCCAAAAATATGGGCTCTGATTCACTCAGAAATAGTATACCATTGCTTGCACTCCATTGATGAATGTTTCTCTTTTTCTCTCTCTTCTTTCTTCTTATTATCAAGTCCTATTTCGTTGTCTAGAATTAATAATATTAAGTAATTTGAAGGGCACAAATTTCTGTCAAAGGCATGATGGACCTTTTCTTTCCTCCTTGTAGTGGATGCACATTAATGGTTCTCTTTTGTGGTGATTGAACGAAACAGTGTCAGAGATTTGGATTGTGGAAAATTTGCTTCAGTTTTGTGCAATTCCAGCTAGACTATTCCAATTTGGCTGCAATGATAAACATGGAGTCCCCCTACTGGCGTTATTCCTCGACTGTAGCTTATTTCTGTCTGTCCATTTTGGGATAAGCTTTTCCCTTCTTTTTGATTTTGCCATTTTCTAAATAGTTATTGTTCTGCCTTGATTGCTAAGCTATAAGGTAATCGGGCAATTCTCTGCTTGGCTACTACTTGAGAGGCTTATGCCAACCGACAAGTAACTCTATAAAAAAAGTCAAACAAATACATATGCCTACATTTTCCTCTTTTTACATTATATATATATATATTTAAGTGCAATACTTACTTTTATTGTATAAGTAAAATGAAATTGATATTTGAGCCGTCCTTGGGATATACTTTAAATCTTAAATAGCATTGGCTATTCTCAATGATCGAGCCGTCCCCCCCCCCCGTCCGAGTCGATAAGAAATGATGCATCGCACGCGCTCAAAGCTGCGGGTGGGTCTGTGAATGACTCGATTTAGCTAGAAAGCTAAAGCTTGAAACTTTAACACGTGGCAGGAGAATAAAGTAACTCGCTAAGTCTGTAAATCTGTCATCAGGATCATGCCACGTAGCTACTAGGAGGTTTGATTATGCTAGACTGCGACGTCTGATTTGCCTGTCTTAAGACAATGCTAATGTACTAGTCATTGAAACAGGGTCCCCATGCCCCCCTCCTTTAAAAACAAATATATATGAAGGCCTGCCGATGCCCCGTGAAGTGGGACCCGACAAGGCCGCGCTAGGTGGGCCTCGCTCGTATCCGGACCTGGTCGATATGGTACCGAACCAGGGATTTGAAATTTTTGAACGTTGAAGCCAAAGTCTGCTTTTCTGCTACTATTTTATTTTATCGTATTTTATATGGGCCATTTTCCTTTTTTTTTTTCTTCCCTGTCTATATATATATATATAGAATTAAAAGCCGTTCAATTCAATGGGTATTTTAAATAGTTTTGATTTTCAAATATTGTGGCTGTTATTATCTACCTAAAAATGTTGACATGGCTAAAGTTTTTCCTTTTATGTTTGTTTGGATTGCCCTTTTTTTTCCCCTAAATAAGTATTTGTTTTTTTATGTAAATTTTTCTAATGGATTTCCCCAAAAAATGTCATTGCTTTTGCCAACATTTTATAGACAGACTTCGTATTTTTCATATTATCCACGTTATTAAGGGAGTTTAGATTTTAGATAGGGTTCTCTAATATCTCAACCACTTTGATTGAATTAGTCTATTAATCTAACAAACGATCATAAATTGCTGTAACCAAAAACACTGATGTTATATTAGTACAAATCTCTCACTAATCTATTTGAAATGCATGTGGTGTGGGGTTTACGACTACTTTTGTGAATAATTCCTTCAAGAGTTTGCCACCTTTCCAGTGATAACAAAAAGGTGTAGGGGAGTTTGTGGTAATGGTAAATCAACATACAAAGCAAAATCATTTGAAATTCTTCCCAACCCTAGTAAAAGACTTGTTTGATTCATTCAATTTGCAAAAAGAAAAGAATAAAAAAGGCACAGCGAAATCCAAGAGGAAAGAGATAAGTTTCCACTTTTCCTTTACTTAGGCCTCAAGATCATTACGCCCAGCACTGATAGTGGCATTTGGTTAATGCTTTCATTACCTCCTAGATGACCCAAAGTTCATTTGATAACTGTTTTCAACCACCATTTCCATCACCGAAAGGTGCATGTTGCCTACCCATTGGGGTGGGCCATTTTTCACGTAAGTATATTGGTTTTATTAGAAAAAAAAATTGAAATTGCTTTGGCTTTCAAACTTTTTAACTAGCGCATGCAAGACACATTGCTGGTATGCTTAAGATTACATATATAAATAATGTGGCAAAGTGATATTTATTTTCGTGGCTTTGAAACTCAACCAAGACGCTCCAGCGTGGTTAAATTAAAGTGCTTTTTAACCACCAAGTGGTTGGTTCTATAGGTAAGTGTCATGGCACTAATCAGTAGTTTTGAGTTTGACTATTGATTTATTTTAATATTTGATCATTTCATTTGACACTATGGAAGAATTAAATATTGAATTAAATTTTTACACTTATGTGCTTGAGTATAATTTTTATTATATATATATAAGTATAAAGTATTCAAATTTCATTTTAAAAAATAACTCAATAAGTCTAATTAATTAAATATCACTTGTCTTAATATTCCATAAAATACAATAATTGATTATGTTTAAAATTAAAACTAATTGTACTTATTGTTATACTTTTAAATATATTTTGTTTATAATTAGTCATTAATAATCAACAATATTCTTAATGCATTTTTATTTTATTAATAAATCATAAAAAATTAATTAAATTAAATAATTCACTTTGTGACCTGTTCCTCCTTTTTTTTCTCTATAAAAATTGAAATATAATTAAAAGTATAGAAAGAAATAAAAAATAATAATAATAGCAAAGTGGGAGACAAATGAAAGGAAAAAAATGCCCTCCCAAAAGTTTCTCCATTTCCAATTTCTCAAATGATTATAAGGCAATTAAAATATTCAAGTGTCAAATTAATAATATCATCTTTTAGAATTAATTATTGAAATAATAAGGGTAGCATAAATAATATTTAATATTCATATATATTTAGTGTGTCTTAAATTAGGTTTGTAATTCAATTCAAATATTCAATATTGAAAAAACATTAAAAATACATTATTTATATAATTATGTAATAATTATAAATAATAGTATTCTTTTAAAAATATAAAATTTTATTAAAAAAAAAGTTTATCACTTGTTCATTATCACAGTTTGAACAAAATCATTTTATTACCATTCAAGTCTTTACGAGTCATAAATTTAAATTTTTATAAGTTTCAGATTAGATCTATTTTGGATTTGATTTTTACGAATTTGGTTCATGTGAAGTTCGAACTATTTCGAGTTCGAATCATTTCAAGTTCAAATTTTGTAAACTTTTTCAGTAAAACTGGATTCGATCAAACTTAGTTTCTGATCAATTTAAATGAATTTTCTAATTTGATGAGATTTTCTCATCTCTAGGTTTGAGTTTTAAGGATGATTATAATAGTTAATTTCGTATGCAGGATTGTTATAAGATACGAAATATTTTACCTTGATTTGATAAGAATAATTTAGATTTTTGTAACAGAAAAGAATTAATAGTTTTCAAATCCTTGTTAATTTTCCTCATATTCCCACCAATTCCAAACTTATGTTTAATGAACCTAATCAAACAGTAAACAAAGTTAGGCTCCTCAAAACAATGTGGCTAAACGCGGAAGCAAGGTAGGTGGTAAGTCGTCTTTTGCTGATAGCATTTTGAGCTTTGCAACAAAGAATCCATTTTGTGTGGATTTGTCAGTATGAGAGATCCAACTGAATGAGCTTCAAAAGACGCGTTGAGATAACATTTTGGTAGCACCCAACCATTCTTTAATTTTGAAAATGAGAGATTAGAAAAAGACCCACTAAATTCAACCACATTTTTGAACTTTGCCAAGTAATTTTTGTGAAAGGAAGTCATCAGATTGCAAGTTGATCTTCTTGTGACGTTCGTTATCTGGCTCAAGAGCATCAAACGAAACCGACAAAACAAGACCATTATCCACCCAAATTTTTGAATGTTCAAATGTTTCTTTAAACTGGGTTGGAGGGATTTTCTTTAAAAGCTAAGCTTGTTATTAAACAAATCAAGAGCAATTGAGGAAAAAGGAAAAATCTGGGAAGATCAGTCCACAAATATGAGAAGCTCCAAATGCGGCAGTATGTGGAAGAACATAGGAACATATAACGTATCGATCAAGCTTGATATATTTCCAGCTGTATGCATATGTACTTCCTTGCTGACGACTGTCCTCTCTATTCCTTTTTCTTTTGTGGTTGTTGGCAGGAAAGACGGTGAAATGGGCTGTGTTGGTTTCTTTGATAGAATGAAATATTGAAATGGGTTGCTTTGAATTACTTCATCGTAGATTTATATAGAAAGTTGCTTTGCATTGCAAATGGACTTAAAGGCCAAAGGGACTTAGTAACATCTATCTAATGAAATGATTATGATCACTTTTTAGAGGATGCGATTACCTTTCCTTATAAATGCTATCATCAGAGGAAGAAGTCCTTTGTTAATTAAAGAGAAACAAAAGATAAATATGGAAAACCTTAATTATATTGTACTAATATATCATAACGTTCGCATGGCTGTAGAAAAACAAATTATGTTCCACTAATTGCTGAACGTCGACCTTTCTTTTCTAGAATATACGGTAGATTTTCTTTTAACCCAATTTATTTATTTATTTTTCTCAAATAAATTGTAATTTGTAAAGCAAATAAAGGCTAAAGTAATGAGATTGTTGGCTTCAGCTGGTCTCCGGACGTGAGAGTCTAAAAGCTTTCAAGTTGTTGATAGCCACGCCGGAGTTTACTTTTATGGGGGCCATTGGCCAACCCAACCAAACTTCGCATTCCCACGATTTGCAAAATTTAATTACTTAATACTTACCTTAATCATACTTGTCCTTTCCTTAATCATGATTTGAACCCCACGCGCCAAGGGAGCACCTGAACACCGTCCTACGTATTTGTATACAACAAATAGAAGAAAAAAAAAAAGAAAAGAGCTCGCTTCTGAAGGCGGGAGGTTCGGAATGAGGCTCGGAGTAAGAGGAGCCGTGGGAGAAAAGAGAGATTCAAAGAAGACTGAGAGTATAAAGCAGAATTAGCTTTCTTTTCTACTTTGTATAGAGAAAAAAAGGGCCATGGAGAATGTGATTTGTGTTGTAGAAGTTCTGTGTTAATATCATAAAGGAACTTCAACTCCCACTCCAACTTCCCCACAAAAAAATCACAGGAGGAAAAAAAAGAAAAAACCCCACCAAACTTTTTTTTATTTTCTCTTTCTATATATGGTTTCTTTTGTTTCTTCCTTGTTTGATCTCTCATTTCAAGCTACATTTTGATGGTGGAGTTGCGATAATTTTTCTTTTCTTCTTGGAATAATTTGTGGAGAGAAAATGGCGGCAGAAGGAACGTTGTCGTTTTCAGTAGCTTCAGTTGTGGAGGATGTACTGCAACAGCATGGCAATCGCTCCAAAGATCTTGATTTGGAGTCTAGGAAAGCTGAGGAAGCTGGTAATTTTTTCTTTTTTGCTCTTTCATTTCTCTTTTTTTTTTTTTTTTTGGTTTTAGGCTTTGGCTTTTTCTCTCAGCATCTGGATTTTGTTGATGAATTTTCTAATAAAAACAATGATTTCTTCTATACTTTAAACTAGTCACAACGATCGATTTCCATGAAAAATCGCTGAAAATTACTCTGTTTTCTCCCAATTCCTTCTCTGATCCCCTCCACCTTGTTTCTTTCTTATGCATCATGCATTAAACCGCATATTGAAATAGAAAACAAAAACCCTTTTACTTGAAACTCTTATGGATTCTTTGGATGCTCTTGATTGATTTTCTGTGGTTTCATGTCATCTGTTAAAGACTGATCCTTGATCATTTACACTCTTTTAAAATTTAGATAGATGAATTGTGCCATGTTTGTAAGTAAAAGTTAAATGAGATAATTTAATTGTGAATTTTTAAAAAAAAAAAAAAAAGAAAGAAAAGAAGCTGAATGTGATGATATCTTGTATGGTAGCATCAAGGAGGTATGAAGCGGCTGGATGGCTAAGGAAGATGGTTGGAGTAGTGGCGGCTAAAGATTTGCCGGCAGAGCCATCAGAGGAAGAATTTAGGCTTGGTTTGAGGAGTGGAATAATCCTCTGCAATGTTCTCAATAAAGTTCAACCAGGAGCTGTGCCTAAGGTAAAACCTTTCTAATTTTGGATTTTCAAATTGATTCTATACTTTTAATTACGGTTTATTTCATTGTAATTGCTTTTTAGGTGGTGGAAAGTCCATGTGATGCGGTTCTCATACCTGATGGAGCTGCATTGTCAGCATTTCAGTACTTTGAAAATGTAAGGAATTTCTTAGTAGCTGGGCAAGAATTGGGGCTTCCTACTTTTGAGGCATCTGACCTAGAACAAGTATGTTTTCCAAGTAATTTTTTTTTTTTTTACAATTCTTTCGTTTTAAACAAACTTTTTTTTGAGTAATTTATTTATTTATTTTTAATTTGCCTAAAATTGTTAGGGAGGCAAATCTGCAAGGGTTGTGAATTGTGTTCTAGCACTTAAGTCCTATAGTGAATGGAAGCTCACAGGCGGAAATGGAGTGTGGAAATTTGGTGGAAATGTAAAACCTGCCACCACCACACTAGGAAAGGCATTTGTAAGAAAAAATTCAGAGCCTTTCATGAACTCCTTGCAAAGGACCTCGTCCGTGAATGAGAAATTATTGAATGGTCAATCCAATGAAATTGATCCTAATAAAATGGTTGGTAAGCTTTAACTGTTTAAAGTGTTCACTTGTTTTATATTCTACTTCAATGAGAATGAATGCTGTAAGTTTTTCTTGTACAAGCAGGCCAGTTCTGGTTCGTTGAGTATGCTGGTTCGTGCCATTCTAATAGATAAAAAGCCTGAAGAAGTTCCAATGGTAAGTTTTCAATGGCTCATTACTGTCGATAAACGTATCAAACTTGTGTAGTACTTCTTTGCTTATCTAAGCTGGGATAGTGGAATGATCGCATTGTAGTAGTCATGTGTTAGTTTTGCCCTAAGCATAGGAGTGCAAATGCAGGGTTGTCTAATTAACATTCGGGTGCCTTGCACCTTGAGGATACCTTTCCTCAAGATTCCAATTTTCCTCACTTGTTGTGTGTTCACTACTAATAGTGCAACTGTTTCATGTCTGCGTGATATTCTTTTAGTTTTTGCACTCTCATTATTTATCACCACCGCTATCATAAAGGAAGATTATCCTTTTTGCTGTTTCTGTTACTTATTTGGGTCATCTTTGGTTGTCAATAGCTGGTTGAATCTGTGCTCAGTAAAGTTGTAGAGGAGTTTGAGCATCGGATTGCAAGCCAAAGTGAAATGGTATGTTAGTCTTCATCTTTGTGAAGTTTGCACTTCAAAATTTACAGAAGAATAAAAGTCATTCACTATATAATTATTATCTCAAGTAACTATCTGTTTATTATCTTTCTCAAATTTGAAAGATGAAAACAACATCAAAAGACATCACTGCTTCTCTTTGCAACAAGTCTCCACTAAAACCGACTCCTGGGGATAAAAAGGTATCTAATGATCCTTATCTACTACAGAGGTCACTAAATGACTTTACTTTGATGTCTTAGTGATGTAGTTCGAGTTTCTGAAACTTTTTTTTTTCCCGTAATTGTAATGATTTAGATTGAGGAAAAGAACATCAAAGTGTGGAGGAAAGAAGATTCCTTTCATAAAAACCTCATTGATGATGAGGAATTAAAAGGTCGATCTCAGAAACAGAAAATATTATTTGATCAACAGCAAAGAGATATTCAGGTGGGAGCTATTTGCTCCGAATCTTCTATTTTCTTGTCAATTTATGTACTTGACTAGAGCACTTAAATGTTTTATAAATTTCTGTAGGAGCTAAAGCATACTATTAATGCCACAAAAGCTGGCATGCAATTCATACAAATGAAATTTCATGAAGAATTCAACAATCTTGGTACACTGACTTTGCTTTAATAGAAGAATCTATTTGTATTTCTTGTTGTTTTATAGAAGCGCTAAGCAGGGTATTTCTCTAATTTTAGTTAATGCATTTTTTTACAGGTATGCATATTCATGGTCTAGCTCATGCTGCTTCTGGTTACCATAGGGTTCTAGAAGAAAATCGCAAGCTATACAATCAAGTGCAGGACCTTAAAGGTAAGTTACCTACTTGTTTTTTGCATAAGTTCTAAACCTCATCATGCTTGTCCTTGTATTGTGTCCTCCAATTGATTATAAAGGGTTATCTGCTTTATCTAACCAGGAAGTATCCGTGTTTACTGCCGTGTGAGACCATTCTTGTCTGGACAGTCAAGCTATCTGAGCACTGTGGATCACATAGAAGAGGGAAACATCACCATCAACACCCCATCAAAGTATGGTAAAGGACGCAAGTCCTTCACCTTCAACAAAGTCTTTGGGCAATCTGCAACTCAAGGTTGCTTCACTAAGAGTGTAATTGCTTATTGATAATGTTTCTGTAATTTTCACATTCTTTACTTAGTTATATCTTATTGTATTGCAGCGGAGGTTTTTTCTGATATGCAGCCACTGATTCGGTCGGTTCTTGATGGATACAATGTTTGCATTTTTGCATATGGCCAGACAGGGTCAGGAAAAACTTACACTATGGTAAGAGCTGGTTGGATTGTTTACTAGAAGTATGATAATTTGATGCATTAATATTTGTGTGATAAAATATAGCTTTTTCTTTTGAACTTATTGGTTTATTTGGTTTACATTTCCAGACTGGACCTAGAGACCTGACAGAGAAAAATGAAGGTGTTAATTATAGGGCATTAGGCGATTTGTTTCTTCTGGCAGAGCAAAGAAAGGATACCTTCCGCTATGATGTTGCTGTTCAGATGATTGAAATATATAACGAGCAAGTCAGAGATCTCCTAGTTACAGATGGAAGTAACAAAAGATATCCTTTTTCAATTCATTTAGTTTTATTTCCCACAAGTTTATAAAATTAGATCATGTTATCTCAGTTAAAATCTGTGCAAAGTTGTTTTGTCAGATTGGTAACTTAGAAAAGCTGTCTTACTATTCTAATTTCATCTAGAACTAGATCAAAAGTTGGGTGATGCTCTGAAAATATAACGCTAAGAAATTTGAAATTGGTTTAAAAATGAAAATAAAATGTTAAGTCTCTCAGTTTCATATAAGTTTGAATGGTTGGTCCTTGCCAGTCAATTTTTGCTCCAGTCTTATCCTTAATCTATTAATACATTAGAAATTCGCAACAGTTCTCAGACAGGTCTCAATGTACCAGATGCAAACCTTGTGCCTGTTTCATCAACATCTGATGTTATTGATCTGATGAACCTAGGACACAGGAATCGTGCAGTTGGTGCAACAGCCCTAAATGACCGTAGTAGCCGTTCTCATAGGTAGCTTCTTTTGGCTTTACATTTCTACTGCCTGATCCTGAAATATTTCTTCCTTCTGAGAAGCTAAATTCTATTTTTATTACCTTGCAGCTGCTTGACTGTCCATGTTCAAGGAAGAGATTTAACATCTGGAAGTATTCTCCGTGGCTGCATGCATCTTGTTGATCTTGCAGGAAGTGAGAGAGTAGACAAGTCTGAGGTAACAGGAGATCGACTAAAAGAGGCACAGCACATAAACAAATCTCTCTCAGCTTTAGGAGATGTGATTGCTTCCCTTGCTCAAAAGAATCCACATGTTCCTTACAGAAACAGCAAACTCACTCAACTTCTTCAAGATTCACTTGGTAAGTTTAAACTGTCAAAATGGTTGTTTTTTAAGTTCTCTATAGGAGCTTCATTTATGCCATTCATTTTTTTTTCCTGTTAAAAAGTTTAATTATATTGGGGCTGGAAATGAATTTTCAGGAGGGCAGGCCAAGACACTAATGTTTGTTCACATAAGCCCTGAGCCTGACGCCATAGGTGAAACAATTAGTACTCTCAAATTTGCGGAGCGTGTGGCTACTGTTGAACTTGGTGCTGCCCGAGTGAACAAAGACACAGCAGATGTTAAAGAACTCAAAGAACAGGTTATTGTATTCTTAGTTACCTCTATATATTGATCGAGATGGTTACTTTGAGATAGTTTGCAAATGTGATTTTCTCCCTTTTAGTAATATGTTGAAATCATCTTTCAGATTGCTACCCTGAAGGCAGCATTGGCAAGGAAAGAGGGAGAAACAGAGCAAAGTCTGCACTCTGTATCCGCCAGCTCTGAAAAATACCGAACAAAGGCTAGCGACTTATCACCCTTCAGTACTAATCAGCGGGTTGGAGCTATGTTGAGCTCCAGACAACCCATGGGTGACGTGGGCAACATTGAGGTACTTACTGCTTTCCCATTATGATTGGATGCAAATTTTGGTTTCATTAATAAAGTCGAACAGCATCAGTCTCAAGTCCCTGATTCTTCCTCTTAATTTAAAGATGACGTGAATAGTGGAGTGTGAATGGTTTCCTTGAATTCAGAATTTCTTGGTTATATGCAGTCTAGTGAATGATACTGGGGATAATGGTGTAATACTTTCTGCAGTTTTTTCTCTTTCCTTTTTCTCCCCATTAAAGTTGGTTGGATGGGGAGAAATTCTCTGGTGATTATTTTGTTGGAATATCTTGCCAAATTTTGCAAATACGTTAGTAATTCATGTATCAGGTTTACTCGACATGCTCGAGAAAGCCTGACTGTTCATATCATCATCATGGATTCTTGATAGACATACACATACACAGAGATATAGATACTCTGTAGACCTAGAATATAAATTTGATAACTTGTTCTGGTCTTGCAGGTGTGCACAAACGCTACATTGAGGCAAAAGAGGCAAAGTTTTGATCTTGATGAGCTATTAGCAAATTCACCTCCCTGGCCTCCTGTTATCAGTCCTGCCCAAAACTTCAGGGATGATGAGAAAGAACCAGGATCGGGTGAGTGGGTGGATAAGGTTATGGTGAACAAGCAAGATGCCATTAACAGAGTAGGAAACCCCCTGGGATGTTGGGAAGCAGAAAATGGGAATTTGTCTGATGTCTTTTACCAGAAATATCTCCAAGATTCTTCAAAGATTTACCCAGAACAATCATATAATATGTTCATGGGGGGTAACAGGTTCAACATGGCTGGCGCTGATGACATAGATGATCTTGATGCTGCTACCAGTGACTCATCCGAGCCTGATTTGCTTTGGCAATTCAATCAGTCCAAACTTAGCAGCATTACCAACGGAATTGAGTCAAAGACCAAGAAACCTACTTCCAAATCAGCAAGGAACCCAGAACTGACGTAAGGCAACATATACTATCATGCCCAATATCATTTTAAGTTTTTGACATGCTATTAAAGGGGTCGTTTCATTTTTGCAGCAAAAATTTAAATACCATGTCAGGGCCCTCACCATCTAGGAAACTAGCCAATGGAGTTAGCCAACCTTTGCATCGAAATGGGAGGCAGCCAGCTCCTGCTGATGGGAAACGCAAAACTGGGAGTAGAAAATAACAAAGTTTATACACCACTACAACCACGTTGGAGTGATTTCTGATTCTTTCTTTTATTTTTCTTCTTTTATATTTGTTAGAGAGAGAGGTGTTCAATATACAGATAATTTTTTCTTTCATTGTAATTTTTGTGGTATAGTTAAAAGCAGCAATAATTCCAGTTGCTTCTTCAAAAGACAATTTCATAGATGCGTCCTGCCTGCTTGGTTTTGTCACGGTTTTTTCCGTGTAAAGACTGTGCTTTCCACTTCATCTCGTTAAAAAGAATTAACAGGTCCTTTGCAATGGCTCTGCAATTGCTATTCCAGAGGCTGTTCAATTTAAAAAGAAAAAAAAAATCATTTCTCTCTAGTTGAGTTTCGACTAGCTAAGTAATGCTCTGTTAAAACTCAACGAGCATTGAAACTACGTGTTCACCAAGTAGTTCAGAGTTTGGCAGCTACATTTTTGCTTTTTTTTCTTTTAAAAAAAAAATCTTTGACAATTGGAATTTGAAAACTACCTACAATTCCCTGCTCCTTTCCCTTCCAAGTCCCAAACCAATACCCAAAAGGTGAAAGTATATTTTCCTTTTTAAGCTGCCAATGGCTTCAGAAAATGGCTTTGCACTTGCAGAAAGGTTGATCCATTACTAAGTAGAAATACCTGTGAAAGTTTGATAATGTTGTATGACAAATTTCCCCAAATATCGTATCTTTAGAGACCTTAGGAAATTGAAAAGTATGATCGCAATTTGCAAGTAAAAATCTCTTTACGTTTAGAGACAGAAGGCATAACCTATTTCATATATTGTTGTTTGACTAACAAAATAGCCCACCAATTGGTTTGGCTTGAAGATCTACATCGGTCCCGAGGCTGTCCTCCTTAGTTGTTTCTGAGTCATGTCTAAGCTTGGACAACTTTCCGAAAACTTAAGATTAAAAACACGAGAAAAGATTAGTCTCTATATGTACATAATGTCTATAATCATGTAATTTACAACTTACAAAAGCCGAGTTCAGAATATTTTATAAGCTGAGCCATGACTATGATTTTGTTTTTACTATATATTCTGTCACAAGTCACAAGCCTAGCAAGGTAACCTAACCCATGTGAGTGTGACAGGGTTCTAGCATGGTCACCTTCTAAAACAAAGCCCATGTAGATGAAAGGAAAATGGGAAAAGGGAATATAATTACCAGGTGAAGCAGCTTTTTCAGATTTGCATTCTTCTTGCGGAGTGTCTGCACCTCTAATTCTAGCTCCTGGATGTAAGCCTGATGAAGGTAGACAATATTGATTAGAATATTTTAGGGAATGTAGACAATCATGTGTTTCCACAGAATGACAAAGCAGAAGCAAACTGCTACGTTTCAGACGTATAAGTTGGGTGATTACAAAGAGTAAAAAGTGGCAGATTTTCTAATACTAGAAGCCTACACTGCCACTCAAGAAGCAAATCAAAGGCTCAAACATTCATAGGTAAGCTTTATTAATTGACTTTTTTTTTTTTTACTCCTTTGGCCAAGGAATTACCAAGCGAGCTCTAAGTTACCTTCTTTTTCGCGAATGCACGAGAGGCAGACTCTCTATTTCTGATCTTAGTTAGCTCCCTCATTTGAGCAGCCTCTACAGACCCCTTTACACAGCTCTTTTTTGTAACCTGTTTCTTCACATTTTCTTCAACCTTACGCTTAGCATTCATTAATCCACCATTATTTATCTGAAACGCCACCCTGTTTCTGCCATGGCCTCTATTAACACCACCTTCATTTCGTAGGTCGAATTGCACTCCCTCAGCACTCTTTTCCTCGTTTAGCAATTGATGCAATTCATTGAAATCAATGTATTCATTGATATTCATGGGATTATAGTCCATGGAGATTGGAGGAAAGAACACGTTTTCAAAAGCTTCATCATCTTGTAAAAGTTGTGCAAAGTCAATCTTTTGTCCAGAGAACTTATGATCCTCTTCATTTTCCATAGCGTTCAATTCTTAATTAAACAAACCTGATTTGAGACTAAGTTACTTATCTAAAATTTCAGAGAAGAGAGAAGTTATTATTGTTCATTTTCCTCCCCTACATATATGTAACCAAAGCTAACGTGTGACGATCAATGACAAAAGGGTGAAACCACAAAAGCCTTGTGAAAGTAGACAAGACAAGAGTATATGTTTGTCTTTAACAAACTTGAACACAATTGAATTGATTGGAGTTAAAAGGAACGAAAGGTAAGCCAGCAAACAAAGAGGGAACTAGAAGCAGTGAATTTTCACGTTTGTTGCATGCGAGAATTCTTGCTTAGAGCTTTTCAAAGTTCATGAATTGAAAACGGAAGCACCTGCACGGCCAACGCCTTTTACACGATTCTTGGGAGAATTCTAGAGCCCGAAGTTAAACAACATTTGGATGAAGAGTTGGCTTGGGCCCAATATTGTCAGTCTTGTGTCAATCGAGGCCCACAGTTAAGGCTTGGTGCCCAAGCTTGGGAAGGATTGGTCCGCTGGGAGCCGAGGGAGGCTGATTCATGGAGTTCTTTTGTTCCTGGTGGTCATGTAGCCCGTGTTATGCGCTAGAGCACTATATATATTTTAATTTTTTATTTGTCTAAGTTGGTGTTTCCAAAATCAACCGTCTTGTATATGGAAAATAAAATGAAATGAAATAAATTTATATTAATAATATAAAGAATAATTATTTAAAACCAAGAGGTGAATCAAAATATCATCTAGCAAACATGAAATTATGCTATTGTTTATTTAAGGTAAGTCTTCAAAAATCGAAAGATATTTGTGATGGTGCACTACTAAACAGTTTCAAAATGAAGGTCTTTTTTGTATCCTTCATTTTGATATCATCAAAATAGCAGATACAAGTCCATAGAAGCCATGCCAGTATCCTATTTTTGCCTTTTCCCTTCATTGGATTAAAAGAGGAAATTGTAATATAATTTTTAGTCTATTTGTCTGTGCTTGAACGTGGATTTAAAGAAAATAATAAGGAGGGCATATTTGGTTTTGGATCGTTTCGTCGGTGACTCGTTTGGAAAAAGTTCCTTTGGCACTTGTGTGCTGATTGGTGGTGGAACAAATGTTCTTTTCAAGCTTTTAAGAATCTTAGGCTTTATTTATTAGAGCAACTAATGATTTGGACGTGTTTGCAGTAGTCTTGTTGTTCTCAGGGGTTTTTTTTTTTTTTTGCATGTGTGTGATTTCATCATAGTCCAAGAGCCAGTAGTTGATAACTCCAGTTTTGGTTACTCTTAAAGTTTAGATCGATTATTAATGTTCTCATATGATCTTGCAATGCTATCACAAGTCTCGGAAGAGTTATTTTATCGGTACTTTTTATTACTATCAGTTTAGCAATTAATGCTCCCACCATATTTTTTATTGGTCTGCCAAAAGCATCGGATTCCATTTTACCATTGATGTCTTGTATGATTGTTTGCACGAAGCGGAGCCTCATATACTGCGGGGGGCCAAAATTTTTAAAATTTTTAAAATATTTTTTTAATGATCCTTTTAATATTTTTTAAATTTAATAATTAATATAAATAAAAAATAACAAAAAATATCTCACATGCCTCATTCAAGTTTATTTTTTTTATTTTTTAAATTTATATTATTATTATTATTTATATTTTTTATATTATTTGTTCATATGTTATAAGTTTTTATAGATTTACTTCTTCAAATTTCTACGAACCATCAACTATATTCTTTTTCTTTTTTTTTTGTTATGTTATATGCGAGTTCATCTTTTTCATGTCATTTTTTTTGTTATGTAAATTTTATTTTTCATGATTTTAATTTTTAAAAATTAATAAATTATTATATAATTCTTAAATATAAGTTGTAGTGTTACACTATTATTTAAAATTTTATCAATGTATCATTTTTTAATTAATTCTGATTATATAAGAGGAAATTATCTTGAGTTTATATTTTTTATATGTTTTGCGTTTTATATTTAGTTGAAAGGAAATTATTTTGAATATATAAGTTTTAAGCAATCTTAATTATATCAGAGAAAATTATTAATTTTGTATATTGTTTTTAATTATTTATATTTTATGCATTATAGTTTTATATTTAGTATTATAAGTTTAAATAGAAATTAATAAAATAAAAATATTAGATATTGAATGCATTAATTTTTTTTCAATTTTGATTAAAGTATAAGTACGTTGAAAATAATTAAAAAATAATTAACAAATTCTTTAAAAGAAAATATGAAAATCGTTCAAATGATTCTCCTACACTGGAACCTTGAAGCTTCAATATTTTAACTTATGAACAAAAGTAATGTGAATCAAAATATTCTACACTCAATCTTAAAGAAATCGAATTTTTTTAATTCATAATCTTTAATTGATGAATTTGAATTCAAAAAATATAGTTAAGCACAACTTTCCAAAAAAACTATGATAAGTTTTTTTTAGTTTACATGTTATATAAAATTATTTTTTATTAATAATATTTTGATTATTGGTTAAGTTTAACATATTAATTTTTCAAAATTTTAACTTTTATTTGTTTGTCTTTGGCCCCTCAACAAAAGTTAGTTAGCCCTGTTCCTGTGCAGCATCTAAAAACTTGACAGTAAATATTTTGTTCATATTTGTTGAAGAAAATCCACTTAGGTTAGGAGTGATTCTTTCTCTCATCACTGTCCCCACGTCGATATTTTTCAACATAGAAATGCAATACAGCTCTACACTCACTACAAGCATTATACTACCATCCATTTGAAGAATCAAAATAAAAATTTTTGCCTTCAATTTGAACTTTGTATTGTAGAATATGAAAAGAGTAGTGAGTGTAAATTATTAATCCTCTTGAATTGTAGGAATTCAAATTTTCTTTTGTTCATTACTTGAATCTTGAATAGATCACCACCAAGTAACTGAGAAACTGTTGCATCTCTCACTAGTTCCTGATTAGCATTAGGTTGTTGAGGGAATGTTTGCATATCTATGATCTGAACATTAATTTGTTCATGTAACTACTTATGGTTTATACGTAAAAGAAGTTATTTTTGAGTTTTTTTATACTATCGTAACTATTGCAGATAATGACATTATACCTCTGTTTTTATGTTGTTGTTTTTTATATATCTAAATCAACATATATTTTTTATGCAGAGCATGAGGCTTTTTGTCTCACAAAAGTCTAAAAGTATATGCAACCATAAATTGGGATTTTAAAAAATTATTACTGCAAGGGAAAAAAAATATTCCACTGATCATTAAATTGAAAAAAAAAAAAGTTTTAATAGGTAGTCCAATCCAAGCATACCTTGTCCTTCGATTAAATTTTAACTGTTTAGGGTACAAAAAAAAAAAGAAAAAAAAGAAACCAAAAAGTAAACTCGAATAACGTAGTATTGGATGCATTTGCAAGGTGAACGTAGGCCACAAACGGTCTACAATCACGGACCACGACCTTTTTCAGTCGGGGGGGAAGAGGTGGTTTGGGAGATGCCAAGCTTGTGGCCCGGCACCGTTGCTGATGTGGCCAGCAATCCCCTCAATTTGTGGACTATAATCCAAATATCAAGCACAGGTCCCTTTCAACCGAACCCTCTGGAACTTTCTCCAAAGTCCCACCTGTTTTCCATGCCTTCCATTCTTTTTTGTGGAAATTCATGTTTGCATGTGTATAAATATGGACAAATATTTATTAAACAATCACATCGTCAAGTTTTCACCCTCCCACAGGCCAAAACAAGCCTGTCTTATAAACTATTTTCGCTTGACCAAACGGAAACCACACTACTCACGTTATTTTATTTCAGTTCCTCTGTTTCTATTGGTTCTCATCGAACTTCATTTTCAGAACACAGCTTTTTGACAGTTTCATTGTTGGTGGTGAAAATGTCAAAGGCTGGAACTTGCTATTATTCAGTGCTTGGAATTTGTAAACAAGCTTCTGCTTCTGAAATCCGTGACGCTTATAGAAGGCAGGCTCTGGTACTATCTTTATTTTTCAATTTTGTTGCCTAGGTCCTCTTTAAATTCTTTTTCTTTAATTATTAATTATTATTATTTTCATGTAAACTAATGGGTTCTCGTTCTTCTGTGTTTGTGCATGGTTTGAAAGAAATGGCATCCTGACAGATGGACGAGAAATCCGAAAGTAGCCGGAGAAGCTACAAAACGTTTTCAGCAGATTCAGGAGGCTTATTCAGGTGAACATTTATGTTTCTTTTTCTACTCGTTTAAATGGATTGACTGTATATATGTTATCAGAATTTCTTATAAATGAGCTGTTTATTTATGCAGTTTTGTCAGATAAAGGAAAGAGAAGGATTTATGACGCTGGATTGGTGGGTCTACTTGCAGACGATGATGATGAAGTGAGTCTTGGTTAATTTAATTTCTATGAAGTTCAGTGTAAATATCAGCTTCCACCCAACTCCCTTTTGCATTTTTCTTTTCTGTTTCCTTCTCTTTGCACTTAATTAGAATTTCCATGTTAGTATATTATTATATACTGAATTATGGAGTTCTGGAAACAGGGATTTCTCAATTTCATGCAAGAAATGGTTTTGATTATGCAAAATGTGAAGTCACAGGTACTCTCTCTTTCTGATCATGTTCTAAATTAACGAAACCCTAGTTATTCTCTACATGTGTATGGAGTACTGCAACGATTTCTTCTTTGTATAAACTCCAAGATGATTTGTCAATAAAGGTTAATGGCAAACTGAAATATTCTAGGGTTTTATTTTTTCAGGAAGGAAACAGTTTGGAGGATCTTCGGGGACTGTTAATGGATATGATGGCAGACGATGAAAGACGCAAATTTGGATTTGATTGGGATTCTTCTCAAACTGCTAGAAAGAGAGCACGTTTCGCTGATGCATGATGGTTAATGTGATTTCAATTTGTTAATGGCCTCAAAGGTTGCAACTCGCTAGCTAGCTAGCCACATTTGTTTTCCCAACTCTACTTTTGATTGGAACATTAAGTTGGCAGGGTGCACTGCCAAAACGTGTTTATTACGCCTTCTTAATTTTTATTTTTAACATTTCCACTCCCAAATTTCGATCTTGGGCCATGATTTGTAGGTTGGGCGAAAGCAAGAGAGTGAAGAAACCATCGGCATATGGGTTTTTATGTAGAAAAGTATATTATCATTACCATAATTATTAATTTGATATACAATTTGTGTAAGGCGCTGGATTAATAGGATCAGTTCTGTGAATTGGATTATTTTACATCTCCACATGAGTTTTATAATTCGGGTTCTTTGATGTTTATAGCAGTACCAAGGACGACAACATTCTTCTTTTCTGCTAGGAGGCTCGTTATGCAAATAATGAACCGTTCAATTGCATATATATTCTACTAGAAGTAATGGAGGGTTACTGGAGTCACTGAAACCTCCATTAACCATCCAAATCAACATTGTCTAAAAGTCCTCGTCTTCTATGTGTGTTACTGTGGCAGCTATATACATGATAACTATATCTATGTATATATAGTTGGCCAAACATTTTCCATTTTCACTAGACTCCTAGAGCAATTCGATCCATTCAATCTCTTGAAGCTACACCTGATGATTGCTTGAAGTAAATGAAGTATTACTGTTCAATGGAAATGGTTGCACTTGCACCTCAGAGATGAAAATCGCCAAGAAAGAATAGACGTAGACAGAAGAGGGACACCTTTTCTTTTTCTTTTTTTTTTGGTAAAAATAACAGGTCACTGTGACTCTTGCAACAAACCCATGTGCAAATCATAGAAATCTGTGCTCACAGTCATTCTCGCTAGAAGATTTCTGTCAATACGAAATCTTGCAGATTACCGACCACCGCAAGATTTCTGTCAATTTTATGATGCTTTTAGGAATCTCGCTTATAAGAGAGACGTATGTAGTCCAAATAATATAGCTAGGTAGCCTCTAGAGAACGCAACAAATGGTCGAGAGTGCAGATCTAGCTTAGGTAGTTAGGCTCTAGCCGGTTCTCACCCTCCTATCTAAATCTAGTTTTTGTTCCTTTTCGCTATGGAAAATTATATATGAATATGGGGTCCTGCTTCTGCTGTCAGCCTGTAACTTTTTTCTATTAGATTTCTAACCAAACAAATTGCCACGAATAAAAGAAAATAGGGATATTGTATTTATGAATTACCTCGTTAGTTCGCTTTTTCCTTTTTTAATCTTCCTTGTTCGTAGGGACTGCAAATACCAAGCCTTCAACCTCAAGAGCCGATCACTTTTCAAGGAAAAGAAAAAGCTACTTCAATTTAGACCACGAAATATAATGTACTATCACGTAAGTGTTGGCATTGCGCGCACCTATATGTGACCATGAGCTATGGAATGGAATCAAATAAATAGCATTAGGACTTCCAACTGATGAATAATATTATCGCTAATTAAGTAATGTAAGATAAGAGAGAATCCATTGGATAAATTATATATAGTTCAACTGCCAATGATCAGAGAATTGCTGCTCGCTTAGCAAAGCGAATCATAAAAAAGGAAAGACTGTCAGTCTTTTCCTTGATTTTTTTCTCAAATTTTTGGTGATTGAAGCGTACCTCTTGTCTTAGACCCTCTAAATTTCTATACAGATCTAATGAATTGTTTCACGAAAATAGTTAGCTAGTACTGTATTTTTAAATTTAAGTCAACTATATGTATATGATCATAGAGAAGTAATTAAGACTGAAATATATATATATATATGAGTCAAGTTTTTCTTTTGAAAAAGTGCTTGCACATTGACATTCTATTAAACAATGAGATGGTAATTGAATGAACAAACTTATAATTAAAGTTCAACTTTTTTTTGGGCACATGCTACTACTAAAGTTCAACTTATTTTTTGTTTAAATGGCACTAAAGTTCAACTTTTATATATGCCAGTTACGCATATACACATATAATCACATGTATTACCGTCCAATGTTTTAATAAGAATATGTATATGTCCCTAAAGAAAAGGAGTAACATAAATGAATCTATTAAAGAATATATTAATGCAAAGGATCATTGATGCAAGAGTGGGCTCAGGATACAGTTTTTGTGGATCGTGGCCCAAGTTTGCTCATATAACTTAGAAATATTTTGGTCCAGGGTCAATTTGGTGTAACGGTTAAATTGGTTTGGATGAGACAAAAACAGCGATGACAGTGAAATTGTTCACTGTCCTGATGAGATTAGAATTGTAACAGTGAGATTAAAATTAGCTGTAAAAACAAGTGTTTGGTAAAACTAACGGTAATAGTGAGGTAAGGTGTGGTAAAAAAAAAAAAACCATTAAGGACATTACATCAATTTTTGGTATATTATGCTATTTTATGCATATTTAATGTTTATAAAAATTAATAAAATCAACGAAAACCAATAAAAAATACTTTTATATTAAAATAATAGGTACTTTTAAAAATAAACAATAATAGTAATATATTTATACATATTTAAATGAACAAAATAATAATAATTTATTTAATTATTTATATTTTATCTATTTGACTTAAGTAATTATGGATATAATTACTTTTTTTTACTTACTAGTAATTTATTTGCTTATTTAATTAATTCTTTATTTGTGCATTTATTCAAATATTTTAACTATTTACGTATTTACTTACTTATTTATTATTTAATTACATAAATTTATTTATTTCATTGAATAAATAAATAATTTGAAAACATTTAAACAAAAAATTGAAAAATAAACTAACAAAAAAAAAAGAAAAACAGGAGAGTAAAAACCTTTAAATAAAAAAATGAAAAAAAAAACACACACACAGAGAGAAAAGAATGACGAAACCGGAAAAGACGTCAACAAGGGAGAGGGTGTGGCCAAAAATCTAAAAAAGGGGGGTTAAAATGGGAAGAGGGAGTGCGATTGGGGACCACGCCACCAGGGTTGCAGTGCAGTGAGAATGGTCTGGGTCGCTGCTGCACCGAACCAAAGCTCCCCGCGGTACCAAAGGGTGCTTGAGTAAACGAACATTAAAAAAATGCCATCTAGAAGAGGACTGAAACTGTTCCGGTGAGTATGAAATGGAAGCACATTGTCACGCAATAATGAGCCCAGTTTACACGCATTAGACTAGAAACATATGAATATGCTTTTGATCAATGCTAGGAAAGAGTATTTGAGCCCCACAATGTGAAAAATGCACTAAGTCTGAACACGAAGGGTACTTTCATCTAGAAGGCTGATGCTATTCTTCAATGGATACGCTGCTAAATATTGAAATTTAAGTTTTGACCTATGACCGCCGTAATCTTCAGAGTTATGATTTCTCTTAATGCTCCACTCTATATAAGGGAATAATCTCTTCTCGTCCACCCACAACTCAGAGTAGTGAATTTAATAGATAGTTTACATCTCTCCATATTCTTCCTTGTCTTTAAAACAAATTTTTTCTAAGCAAGCAAACATGGGTGTCACCACATATACCCAAGAGTTCACCTGCTCTGTTGCCCCAGCCAGGATGTTCAAGGCCTTGATCCTTGATTCCGACAACCTTATCCCCAAGCTCATGCCTAAATCCATCAAGAACGTGGAGTTGATTCATGGAGATGGAGGTGTTGGAAGCATCAAGCAAACCAACTTCCCTGAAGGTTTGTTATCTTAATACCATGAAATAGTGTCCTATGATTTATCTATAAAATTCTTTAAGGAAAAAAAATTGAAATCATATAAAATATAGATGGAATGTACTTTACTTTATAATTATATTCAATATAAAAAAGACTTAACAGGAAAGTAACATTTTACGATTATATTTTCTCAGGAAGTCACTTCAAGTATTTGAAGAATAGAATTGATGCCCTTGATGTAGACAACTGTGTCTGCAAGTATACTACAATTGAGGGTGATGTAATTGGTGACAAGCTTGAATCAATCTCGTACGAGTTGAAGTTCGAGGCCTCAGGCGCAGGATGCGTTTGCAAGATGACTAGCCACTACCACACTAAAGGTGACTTTGTTCTCAAGGAAGAGGAAATCAAGGCTGGCAAAGACCAGGCCGTCGGAATGTACAAAGTCGTGGAGGAATACCTCTTGGCCAATCCCAATGTCTACGCTTAAGCAATGTTGCGTGTGATTTTATACTGCATTAAACAAGATCGAGTGGCTTTTTTCCATCTTTCGTTTTTTTTCTTTTTCTGGGCAACATTTTGGTTTGCAGAGTTAAACTTGGCTTGAGAATAAGAAGCCCGCTAGTGCAATCCTGGTGGGAATGATCTGCTTGTAACGCGTGGTATAAACTTATAAAATCAATTGGTATAGTTTTTTATGTTCATTTCTATAAGTTTGTCAAAAATTAATTCTTGTAATATATGCAATATTAGGCTCAATTCAAAAGTATTTCCTATCGTAGATGAATGGCATATGGAGAATGAGACTCCAAATCGCTGTTGCCTAACCCTCCTCGTCACGCGGGTCTCACTGGCCAGACGTTGATCCGGGTCTAAAGGCCCAAAGATAACTATATATTCTAACTAAATACTTCAAAGTCAATGTTAGAACGCTTCTTTCATTAGGGCGATTTTGTTTCTCAGGAAGATGGTTGCCCAAATTGATGGTAACTAGTAAGAATGCTAGAAAAAGAGTGATAAATAGGGTACGAGAATGAGCAGAAAATCAAAGCAAAGAAAATTATTGATGGTAAAATAACCTTAGATTGATTTTAGTTCAATTTGTGTATGTGTTTTTTTACACGCATAATGACAAGATAAGTCTTAAAATTATGGTAAAATTTTTACTTTTTTTTTTGTACTCTCAACTTATTATTTGATATAAAATGAATCTAATTGGAATAAAAAATGTGTTAATAGTTAATATAAATCACGTCATAAGTCAAGTCAACATTTTTTTTATTAAAATTGATTTTATTTTACATCAAAAAATATATCAAAAGTTCAATTGACATAAATAAAAAAAATAAAATTTTAAAATTTTCTCATACTTTGAAGATTTACTTTCTCGTTATGCCTTTTTTTATGCTACATTTTTCTCCCATTTATGATTGATGGAAGGTTTGAAATCTTGTCAAGCCCATTTATTCTCCATTCTTTCACATGTTCCTTCCTTAACTTTTCCTTTTTTTTTTTTTGACCTGATCCCTTCTCTTTCCAACGTACTCAACACGTTGTCAAGACCAAGTTTAGCCAAATTTTTTTCTTTTCATTTTAGATTGGTAGGTCTCAATATTGATCCAATTTTGATTACCCCTGCAGCTCGAGACTGAGAGTGGTGGAAGGAGAGAAAGCCAGAGAGGGAGAGAACGGTATAAGAACGAAAAAAAAAGTTGCAGTGAGCGACAAATGATATGGCGTAACGAGACTTTTATCAGGGATAAATTTTGAATGGAATTTATGTTGGAAGTCTCAAACTAGAGCCTATTCAGTGAAAAAGTCAAGAAAATATTGAATCGATATGCTATTAAATGCTAAAGTGGAAATCAAACTTAGGATAAAGATTACAAGACTTTAGAGAAATTCAGGCCCACAATGTGGAAAAATGCTCTGGAACTGAATTTAAAATGGTCAATCTTATCTAGACGGATGATGTTACAATTGTTAATGGGGTGTGCTGCTGGTTGTTGAACCTCATTTCGACTTCAACTCTGTCAGATTCAGTTACTTTTAGTTAATGCCACACTCTATATAAGCCAACAACGGTTCCTCACGTACCCATAACTTATAGATTTTCTACACCTCCATATTCCCTTGTCTTTCAAAATTATCTTTTACAAGCAAACATGGGTGTCACCACCTTTACACAAGAGTTTGTTCATAAGGTTTAAATATCCTACATTGTTAAGGTAAATAAATATGTAAGAACTTTAAATAAGCAAATTCAGTATAAACTTGTTGTAAGTAAGGAAAAGGGAACGGGCTTGCATGCACACAAGATTGGGTCAAGTCTTGAAAAAATTCAAATTTTTCTCTCTACACGCGAATATACATGTGGGTTAGGCCTAAGTGAGCTTTTTTGTATCTTGGCTTTATTTTTTTCTCAGCTTTTGATTGAATTAAACTCAAACTTTATCATGCTAACTAAGTTTTCTTAACTCTCCTGATTTGGTGTAACGGTTACCTACATGTTAACTGGGTTTTTTCTCAACTCCCTTGATTGGGTGTAACGTTCACCTCATTCTCTTGATTTGGTGTCACATTCACTTCATTCTCTGCCTATAAATACAGTTTTCTTACCTCAATCACAACGCACATCAAGCCTCTCATCTCCTCTAAAGCTTTTCTACATATCTTTTCTCTGTTTTCTGCATATTTGCTTTGTTTTCCTTCTTTTCCCATTGGTTTTTTTTTCTCTAAAAAAGTCTTTCTGCTATTCTTGTTATCATTTATTAGTTTGTGCAAAACTATAAGGAAAAGTTTGTTGAATACTAGAGAATAACTGCTACAGTCCTTTTGCAACGAGTTTTGTACTCCGAGGGGGTAAAAATTATCTTTAAGGACAGTGATACCACACCTCAGACTTCGTACTATTTTTACTTGTTTTATTGTTTTTTCATTTATTTCTCAGATTTTTTTGACAATCTTAAGAATAATGGATTCTCATGTTGATAATGTTGCCACAACTATTCTTATTGCCACCTCTGTCCTTACTGCCACTACCACTGTCAATGGTGTCACCATGACTTCAACGCCTTTGACTATTCCTCTTATGCCTTCGATTTCATATGCCAAACGAGTGCCACATATTTTCAAAATTGAGGTTTTTGATGGTAAAAACTTCAAAAGATGGCAAGAAAGAATTTTTTCAATCCTTGATGTTCATAGCGTGACTTTTGCGTTAATTGATTCCAAGCTAGATGTGTCAAGATGCTAGAACCATGGATGCACGTGAATAAGGTATGTAGGTATATGATCGTTAGCACGTTTTCTAATGAGCTGTTTGATGTATACAGCCCCTACAAAGAAGTAAAGCAAATATGAGAGTTAATGATCGTCAAATACACTATTGAAAATGTTAGGAAACAGAAGTTTGTAATTGACAACTTCTATCGCTACAAGATGACAGATGACAAGGACATCAAGAGTCAGATCAATGAATACCACAAGCTAGTGAATGATTTGACGATTGAAAAAATAAATATGCAAGAAGAGTTTGTTACTAGATTGCTAATTGAGAAACTGCCAGAATCTTAGAATGGCTACAAGCAACAACTGAAACACAAGGAAAAGTAATTATCACTTGTAGACTTGATTATGCACATCATCATTGAAGACATAGCCTAGAGGGAGATTAAGGCCTTTAAAGCTAAGGAAGTTGCAACTAAAGCCAATTTGGTACAAGGCAAACTCAACACCGTCAACAAAGGTACATTCATAAACTTGATTATAAATCCAAAGCTCCTCATCCCACCTTCAAAAAGAAGTGTAGTTGTTTTATTTGTGGAAAGCTAGGGCATCATGTAACATAATGCAGGAAAAAAGCAAAGGGAAATGATAAATCTACTAATTCAAAAGTTAACTTAGTCAAAGCAGATGAATTCGATGATATAATTGCTACAATCATTTCTCAAGCTAATATGATGACCAATGTGAAAGATTTAGTGGTAGACTTAGGTCTACCAAGTATATTTGCGTAAACATAAAAATGCTTTTACCTCATATACCCCAATAAGAAAAGAAGAAGAGATAATATATCTTGATGATTCTTGAATTGTTGAAGTTCTTGGCAAAGGGAAAGTCATTCTCAAGCTCACATCCGGCAAGACCCTAGCTTTGAATGATGTTCTACATGTTTCTAATATAAGGGCAAACCTGGTTTTTGTGGCTGTATTTTGCAAGGTTGGGGTGAAAGTGTCATTCAAATCTGATAAGGACGTAATGACAAAAAATAATATATTTGTGGGTAAGGATATTGTATACAAGGAGCTTTTTGTACTTAACATTGAAAATGTTATGAATGAAACTACTAGTTCTTCTGCTTATATAATTGACTCAATTGATTTATGGCATGATAAATTAGGATATGTTAACATTCTCTATATTAAGAAAATGCAATCACTAGGTTTAATTTCTAGTACTAAAAATAGATGCTTTAGTAAATGTGAAATATGTACTGAAACAAAATCAACTAAAAAAATTTGTATTTCGGTAAATAGAGAATCTTAATTGTTAAGTTTAATTTATACTGATTTGGGAGATTTGAAACAAATTATGACTAGAAGTGGTAACCAATATTATATTACATTTACTGATGACTGCTCTAGATTTACTAAAATTTATTTACTTAGGTATAAAGATGAAGCTTTAGACATGTTTCTTAAGTATAATGCTAAGGTAGAAAATCAACTGATAAAAAGATAAAAAGAGTTAGATCAGATAAAAGCGGTTAATATATATCAATTAATGATTTTTGTGAAAATGAAGGAATAATTCATGAAATTACTCTTCCATATTCCTCTAAATCAAATGATGTAGCTGCAAGGAAAAATAAAGCATTAAAAGAAATGATAAACTTTATGCTTGTTAGTTCTAATGCATATGAAACTTTCTGGGGTGAAGCTTTATTATTTGCATGTCATATTCAATATAGAATTCCTTATAAGAAAACTGATAAGACACCTTATAAATTATGAAAAGGCTATTCTCCTAACTTAAAATATTTAAAAGTGTGTAAGTGTCTTGCTAAAGTAATGCTTCCTAATTTTAAAGAGAAAAATTGACTCTAAGACATCTGATTGTATGTTCATTGGTTATGCTGAACATAGTATTGCATATAGATTTATGGTATTAAAAAGTGATGTTCTTGATAATAATACAATTGTTGAAACAAAAAATGCTGAATTTTGTGAGTATATTTTTCAATTAAAACTTATACAATTTCTCATGCACCTTTTAGTAAAAATGATTTTAAAATACAAAATGATGATTTAAGAAGAGTAAAAGACCAAGGAAAAAAGTTTTTTTAGAAATGATTTTTATACTTATCTTGTAGATAATGATCCTTTAACTTATACTGATGTAATTTCTTTTAAAGATAGTCCATTTGGAAAGAAGCTATATAAAATGAGATTGATTCGATTTTACAAAATCAAACCTAAGAATGAGTTAATTTATGACTTGGACCTAAACTAATTGGTTGGGAATGAATTTTTTTAAAAAAAATTAATCCTGATGGTTTTATTGATAAATACAAAGCTAGATTAGTTGCAAAGAGTGTTACTCTAAAACAAAATATTGACTATTTTGATACTTTTTATCCAAAAACAAGATTTTCTTTTATTCGTATTTTATTTGCCTTAGCTTCAATTTACAAACTTATTGTTTATCAAATGGATGCTAAAACCACTTTTCTAAATGGTGATTTAGAATAAGAAAATTATATGGCACGATCCAAGGGATGTGTTCTTTTTAGTCAAAAAAAATAAAGTTTGTAAATCGACTAAATCTTTATATGGCTTGAAACAAGCACAAAAACAATGGCATGAGAAATTTGATCAAGTTCTTGTTAGTAATGAATTTTCTATTATTGAATTTGATAAATATACAAAAACTGTTGATAATGAATGTGTGATTATTAGCTTATATATTGATGATATGCTTATTTTTGGTACATGCATTGATGTAGTCAATAAAATAAAATGTTTCTTGGCTTTTAAATTTGATATGAAAGATTTGGGAGAAGCTAATGTTATTTTAGGTATTAAAATAATAAGATGTGATAGTGGTTTAATACTAACACAAGAGCATTATATTGAGAAACTACTTAAAAAGTTTGGATATTTTGATGTCACAGTTGTGAGTACTCTTTATGATAATAATATCTAATTACAAAAAAATAAAAATGATAGTGTGACACATTTTGAGTATGCTCAAATTATTTGGAGTTTGATATATTTGATGAATTATACTCGACCTGATATAGCTTATGTTATGTGTAGACTGAGCTGATATATACAAAGTCCTAATCAAGATCATTGGGCTTCTTTGAGCAAAGTAATAAAATACTTGAAAAGTACCATAAATTATGGTAGTTTCTATAATAGATTTCTATTGTATTAGAAGAGTACAGTGATGCTAATTGGATCTTTAATTCAGATGAGATAAAATCCACAAGCGGTTATGTATTCAACCTTGGTGGGGGTGCTATAACTTGAAAATTAGCCAAGCAAATAATAATTGCTAAATCTATAATAAAATCAAAATTTATAGCTTTGGAGTTAACTGGTTGTCGTAACGTATGGGTCCGAGAACCCGACCGCTAGACGTGGAGTGATTTGGGAGTCGCCACCAATCTTTTTTTTCTAGGTGTGATTGGCCACCCTATTTTGTCTTACTCAACGAAATCCTAAATTAATTTTAGGTCCGTCGAAAGAACGATAAATTGGTCTACATATTCTTTAGATTTGAGCTCGGGAGTACGGTTACGCACAGGGAAGGATTAGCACCCCCGTGATGTCCGTTCCACAAACGGTACCATTTAATCATATATTATCCTAACTCATTAATTTTATTCTTATGTTTCCTTAATTGTTATTTATTTATTTCATCTTTTATTAGAATATTTTATTTCATTTTTTACGGGTTTAACATGCACATGATGCAATTGTGAAATGCGTGGCATAAAATCAGGATAATGCCAAACGAAAATCTTTTATTGAGTGTACTTTTCAAATCCGCCTATCGTACCGGTGGGATTTAAAAGTATTTTTTCACTTAGGAAAATACTTTAGCAACTCGCCTTCGCAAGTTTACTTAGTAGATCCCATCATCGGGATAGTCATTTGTGAGTAAAAAACAGTGTTTTCATGAATGCAAATCCTAATACGGGTAAAAGTCTTTTATTAAAGATATTTCTCTGGACCCTCCCATCGTACTGGTGGAGTTCGGAGGTATCTTTTCACCTAGAGAGTTTACTAATGAAACTCGCCTTTACAAGCTTTCTCAAAAAGTCCCATCATCGGGGTTTAGACCCGTATACAGAATATATCTATATGCCATGACATTCTACAACGCAACTATGACACATGTCATGCTTATGAAATTCATTATTTTATTGTTGACCCCTCATGTATCCTTTTTTATTTCCTTAAGACTTCCATTTTCTATCATTTTTTTTTTATAAATATGTATATCATGGATTATAAGTATGTTCATTTGTTATCTAAGTGTATTCTTAGTAAGACATCTCATTTCATAATTATATATAATTTTGATTCAATGTCACCCCTTTTATTATATATTTTGTTCACCTAGTGTTTACCATGAATGCACTCATTATTATGAATTTCCATTATTAAATGTCTTAATATTTAAGTAGTATTATATTGTAGTTTTTTATATTTATCCTTTTGACAAGCATATGCTATTTGTTTTTTTTATATTTATTATATTCATTTCTATATTTTGACTAACTTATTGTATAATAATTTTTTGCTTAAAAATTAGAAACACCTGGATTTTAGAATTAGGACCTTCCCATCGTACTGGTGGAGTCTTAATTTAATTCCCAAACCTAGGGAGAATGCCTTCCGGAATTGCGACTCCTCGCGTTCCGAAAGACAATCCCATCATCGATATTGATCCCCTAAACAACCATTATATTTTATATGTTTATAATTTTTACTATATTATATCCTTTTACATGTACCTATATGTATATGAATTTGCATAATTAAGAATCTTATTGCTATCACATACTTTTTTTTAATTTTCATAACTAACTTTGATTTTACTTATTTAGTTTTATTTTTCACTGCCAAATATTTATTTTATTTTATTTTCTCATATTTTTGTTTTTAACTTAGATATGCTATTATTATTTTACAGGTTAAACATTCATTNTTATATTATATTATATATATATATTTATATATATATATATATATATATACTAAATCTATTATTCTAAAATTAAATGTTTATTTATCTCTTTATTTACGGTTTTACCTACTTTAAGACATCATATAATTTTTATAATATATTTTAATTTAAATCAAACAAAAATTTTAAACACGAAGTTTTTTTTTAAATTACAAGTGGGTAAGCCCCAATAAACATAATCAAACCCAACAACAAGGGTAGGGCTTTACTTGATTTGGGTCGGACTAGCCCAAAAGCGCCTTGGCTGTGAAGGGCCACAACAACCCACCAAAGTCCCCAACGAGCTTCTTTCAAAGCACACAGCTTGGTGCTTCAAGAACCCCTCTAAACGACGCCATTTTGACGCTTCCTCCTTAAAAATTTTTATCTATGAAACGGCACCGTTTTGATGCCCCAAAACCTAGGTATTTAAACTCTTTTTCTCTCCTTCCCTTTTCACTTTCACTCTTCACTTTCTCTATCTAAAACCACTCTCTCTGCCTTCTCTCTAAGAAACCCAAACACCCCTCATTGTCTCTCTCCTCTACCGTCACTTTCACCGCTTCCCTTACCGCAGACCGGTGGAACTTTAGCTCCCTCTCTCTCTTGAAGCCTTTTTTCCTTCCGATCGGTAGATCTAGCCCGAATCTCTCCCTTCTGTGCCGCCGATCAACCAAAATCGGATCTTTCCTTTCTCTCCCTTTGACGTCGCTCAGATCTGACCACCAGATCTGGGTTTGGCCGAATCGGGGCCTTTAACCCAAACCTTCTTTTTTTTTTTTGGTTGATTTTATTGTGGTTAGGATAGTTGGCTTCTAGAACACTTAGGTTTTTTTTTTCTTTTGATTTTTGGTTGTTGCTGTTGGATTGAATCTGTTTTCTTCTTTCTGGAAAAAAAATTTTTGTTTTTGAATCGTTTTCTCTTTGGTTTCTCTCCCTGATTTTTGGCTACCTTTTCTGGTTTTCAAAAAAAAATCCCCCTTTTGTTGAATCTGCCTACATTTTAAAAGATCTAGATTGTCTAAATTTTTGGACAATCTCAGGAGTGTAATCATGTGATTTCGCAGGGCTCCTAGCACAAGCAAGCCTAGGGCAAGTAGCTGGAGGTGACTAGAGAGGGAAGCTGAATAAACGTTTAGTCTTTTCCATCTCTGTTCCCTTCTGGTTTTTTTTAATTTAATTTTTATTGTATTATTTGATTATTTTATTATTTTTGATTAATTTTTATTTAGGGAATATGTGTCTACATTGGTAATGAGATGGAGTGGTTAAAAAACCTTTTAGCTGATATTCTATTGGGAATCAAACTAATACTTTTTGTGTCTATGCATTGTGATTGCCAAGTAGCAATAGCCATTGCAAAAAAAAAAACTTTCAATGGCAAAAATAGACATATTTGTTTGAAACATGATGTAGTAAAGCAACTGCTTAGAGATGAAATTATGTTCATTAATTATGGTATATCTTAGCTTTCATTTGAAAATGCTTACATCATTTTACTTACCGAATCACTCATATCCATCGTGAGGGCAACCAAGTTGCAAATTTTCTCTCCAACCAAAGCTATTCACATCAAGGACTTAAGGTTTTCTTTAATGCCGAAGTTGAGCTGAATGGTATCTTAAAGCTATATAGAATTAATTTACCTTATGTTGGATTTAAACATATGTAAAGGAAAAGTACTCTTTATTTATTTTTTTTCTTATAAGCAAGTTAAAGTATTTAGTCCATGTTTTTATAGACTTTATGCAAAGGAAGTAATCCTTTAGGATTTCTTCATGAAATATCTTATGCAATGTTGAAAGTAAGGTTTGTGACCCCTTCCCTAATGTATTTCGATTTCTCATCTTAATAAAATTTTAATAGGATAATTGGCCTTGAGAA
Source organism: Theobroma cacao (assembly GCF_000208745.1). Lineage (NCBI taxonomy): Eukaryota > Viridiplantae > Streptophyta > Magnoliopsida > Malvales > Malvaceae > Theobroma > Theobroma cacao. Next base: position 31,584,837 of record NC_030850.1, on the reverse strand, counting down.
ATCTTACAACTTAAAAAAAAAAGTTAAAGGGTATTCATGGTCAAGAGTCAATGCGTATAGTCAATGATGATTCATGGTATTTAACCATTACATTATTGTCATCAACAAAGATTGAGATCATGCCCCTTTCCCAAGTGAATCATGGAAAGCTAAGATATACATAATTATGTTAACAAAGAACAAAAACTCTAATGCTAGGAGTTTTAAATCCAAACTTTCTAAGGTTAATAGAAATGATGTTCCCACTTCCAAACTAGAATAGGGATGACCATAAAAGAAGGTATATGGAATTTTTTTTTCTTTTATTTGGAAAAGTGAAAATTTGAACTTTACTAATGGAGCAAACACTAAATCTAATATTGAAATGCATCAAACTTTGTCTTTTATAGGCAAAAGGTAGAGAAGACGTTGAATATCTTAGAATTTTCTTCATGGTAATTATAAGATATTGTTTGCCCACTCCCCAATCTCAAGGTAAGTTTGCTTTCATTTGAAAACAAACATGGACCTAACACGTTAGAAAATATGAGCACTTCGCCATTAATCAATTTCTAGAAATTAGGGGTTGAGGTCATTCCATGACGAAGTATGCTGCCACAGTTCGACCATGATTATACTAAGGGTAAAATACTCTCACCCCCTAACTTTTAGCCATAATTTCATATAGTTCCATTAGTTTTTGAAATAGACAGTTCGTCTTAAAAGAATATCTTTCGCTGACACATAAGTTTAGTCGTTAATCAATCATTAATGTTTACATTAGTTTGACAACATGGTAATATTGAAAGGATAATTTCACATTTTATTAATTTTAAAAATTACCATACTATATAAACTATAAATTTTCATTTTTAATTTTTTTCTATTAAAAAAAAACTCTCCCACCTCTTCCCATAATCGGAACGCTAGATCCTGCTTCGCTAGATCTCTTTTCCCCTTGCTCCACGCCTCCCCCACCCTTGAGGTCCCTATGGGAGCATGTGGGGCACGACTCCCTTAGGGAGCACAAAGCGTCAGAAAGGGGTGGGGGCGTAAAGGTGAAGGAAGGGTGGCTCCCTTAAGGAGCGAAGGAAGAAGGGGTAGGGGGTGAGGGGGCATGGCTCCCTTAGGGAGCGTGAGGGATGGTCGGCCTGCATAAAGAGCACTGTCGACTAGCCTAAAAAAAAGGTAGAAAAAATAAGGCTATTTTTTACATTTCACACTTGTCCATTAACGTCATTTACACATTTGGAGTGGACTGCTAATTTCGAAAAGTAATGGACATGCCTAGAATTATGTCTAAACATTAAAGGGTGAGGGTATTTTACCTTTACACTAAGGACTTTGTGAACCTAATCTTACTCAATCTGTTATAATATATAGATACCAAAATGCTATATCAAATTCACAACTAAAATGTTGTCTACACTATCAACTATCAAGCCACCATCTATACTCATTCTGAGTCTTTTTTTTTTTTGGAAAGTTAGAAGAGATTTATTTATGCAATTCAATTACAAAATTCATTCAATAAGGAAGAGTTCACCAATTCATACTTATTCTAAGCCTTTTTTCTTTATCTCATTAATTTGTTGTAATAAGCAACATGGGTGTCGATATTGTTACCCAAGAATTCAGCACCTTTGTTTTTCCCTCCAAGATGTATTGATCCTTTACTCTCACAACCTCATCCCAAAGCTCATGCCTCAATTCATCAAGAGCATTGAGTTTGTTGACAGTGATGGTGATGGAGGTGTTGGTAGCGTCAAGTAAAACAACTTTTCCTAAAAGTTTCTCTCAGGGGTCAAGGATAGCATATTTATAGAAATTTTTTTATTATATACTTGTTACATTGTTAGGAGCATCCTCTAACTTTTGATAAATTAATTGGTTTAATGATGTTCACAATTAGACACTATCTTCCATCTTTTCAAATTAAAATTAAAAAGTTAAGACTTAAAACTTATAATATAATTTTTATTGGTATTTGATCATCCTTATTCTTAGTTCTCATTTAAGGAATCAAATGGTATATAGTTGAATAAATTATTTTTGACTTGATGGATACAACATATAATTTGATCATAAATGGTCATATATAATTGTGTTCTACTAATTATTTTACATTATATTTGTCGTGTAACATGTATTGATGTTAGTGAACGTGATATATGATTTATCATAAGACAATTGTCTGTAATTTTTTATAAACATCCCTCTTTCAATGTTATATGGTATTTCTTTATATGGAGTCCTTTTCGTTTTTGACCATCGCAATAAAAATTAACTAGCTCCGTCCCTAAGTTCTTTGTATGCATTCAAATTTCATTAATCAAAACATGAATATTCTTTCTTGAACTAGTATTTTATAAAAATTGCTTAATGGTCCTATATAGTATAAGATATACCTTCAATTTGTAAAACCTTAAGTCTTAATTCAGATTAGGTTGATTTAGATTCTGAATATTGGTCTCAATAAGTAATGCTTGATCCCTGTTGAAAAAAAAATTCGAATTTTTTTTCTTCAAATAAAAAAAAGTCTAATTTGGGCCGCTGAATAGTCTTCTCTATGGGCCCAAAATCTTGGGATCTGTCATCACTCATCCGTCCTTTGTATAGACTTAGAGTCCATGAAGTCCTATTCATGGGCCCATTTCAACATTGATTATTATTTTTTAAAGGTTTGAAGGCCCAAAGTCTTGAAGATCACCAGCCACTGATCTTCGGCCGGGCGCCTAAAATGCGATCGACTTTGGCCGATAATTTTCAATTACTCAATCTTGTTGATTACGATTTAATTTGATAATTATGCAGTGTCAATAGCGTTAACGTGAAATAATTCATGTTGTGCTTCATTTTATGGACGGTCAATTTTTTGTTGTCTGAATTTGATAATCGCTAAGAGTACCATCCGAAAAGCCAATTCCAAAGGACTACAAAAAACGAATAAAATGAAAAATCTCCGTTACACGAAGTCACTGCCCACCTTTGACCATACCGCAGCCATTCAGCCCAGGCAAGCAAGCTACCGAACGGTTCTTTCTTTTACTGGCTGCTCGCTTACCCTCCAAAAACCAATGCCAAAGTTTTCCCACAACTCCGGCTTTACATGGCAAACAGCCCCCAGCCCAATTTAATTAGTTATTAACTTATTATACTATTCTAATGAATTGACCCAAACCCCTACTCTCTTTCTCTCTCACATCCTATCTCTGTCCCTCTCGTCTGGCGTGTCCTCCCGAACCCTTTCTCCGGTCTCATTCCTTCCCTCCGCTTGATCAGGTTTGTTTCCTCTATTTTCATCAACCATATATTTAACTGTTAAATAAATTTGAAAATCTTAATCGTGAATGCCTTGTTGGTTTATTATTAATACGCAGGATTATAGATTTTGAAGTGAAAGACGAGAAATGGCGATGTATATCGTATCTCGTCGGCTTTCCGCCGGATCCACCACCTCCCAGCTGGTCACCTCTCTCCGTTACGCCACTTGCTGGAGGTCCTACTCGACGTCGTTTAGGGAGGAACGAGACACTTTCGGCCCCATTAATGTCCCCTCCGATAAGTTCGTCTCTCCCGCTCTTAACTTTCTTTCATTTCTTCTTTTGCCATTCGCAACATTAATATTGCTTTTAAAAAAATATATAAGTATATACTTTCAAGTAAACAGAGGAAGTAGTTATAGTTTTTGTTATTATTACGGTTTTTATAGATTGTGGGGAGCGCAAACTCAGAGATCGTTACAGAATTTTGAAATAGGCGGCGAGCGTGAACGGATGCCTGAACCTATTATTCGTGCCTTTGGTATTCTCAAGAAATGTGCTGCTAAGGTTCACCAACTAATAGGATCATTAAATCCAAATAATGGTTAATTTTGAAGTAATCGCTAATTAGTAATGATTATCTTGGCTTATTTTAAATTAAATTTGCTTTTTTATTTGGTTTAGGTGAATATGGACTATGGTCTTGATCCAACCATTGGGAAAGCAATAATGCAAGCGGCCCAAGAAGTAGCTGAAGGGAAACTCAATGATCACTTTCCGCTTGTTGTTTGGCAAACTGGCAGTGGCACTCAGAGTAATATGAATGCCAATGAGGTCAGTGCAATTATATGTTAAGCGGAGTGAAAATTCTTGTCATTCGAGAATCATTCGTATATTAAAAGTTTATTTTGTAATTTTGGACTATTTCCAGGTTATTGCTAATAGAGCAGCTGAGATCCTTGGGCATAAACGTGGTGACAAATTTGTGCACCCAAATGATCATGTTAATAGATCTCAGTCGTCTAATGACACATTCCCAACTGTAAGTGGGATCACTTATCTAACTTGTTGGGTTTTGCCTATAAGATTAAAATTTCTACAATTGAAGAATGCACCTGCACAGATATATATGGGTTCTCCTTAACACAACTTTTCTCGTGCTGCCTATTTGCTTATGTTAGATTCCTTATTCTTTCTCCAGGTAATGCACATTGCAGCTGCAATGGAAATAAACTCAAGATTAACACCTCAGTTGAAGATTTTGCATTCCACATTACATTCAAAGGTTTGCTGCTCCCCTCTTTTGTGCTTTTGCCACTAGTTTAGGGCATTTTTGATGTATAATCTCTCTTACTTTCACTTCTTTCTTCTTATTTAAATTGGATATCTCTGCCTTACATGCCATTGTTGCGGTACATGTGTGTTCACAACTAATTATCACACAATCGTCTACTGCCTGAAAGTGGATTTTTCTGGCCATGCCAGATTTTATAGATGGCTGATATTTTCTTATTTGAGTTTATTCTCTTTGGTTCATTTAAGTTTTGTGTTTGCATCTATACTATCTTTTTTTTTTTTAATGAATTCACACTTAAGATGAATTTTGCTTGTGTTCATTTTCACCAGTCTATTGAATTCAAAGATATTGTTAAAATTGGTCGCACTCACACTCAAGATGCAACACCTTTGACTCTTGGGCAAGAGTTTAGTGGCTATACAACACAAGTAAGATCATTTATCTAGCACTTGTTTTCATTATCTTTGGGATCAATTTGTGTTTAGTGGAGAGATGGTAATGGGGGATTACTTATTATTGTCTTGCATTGTGCTTGCAGGTCAAGTACGGAATTGATCGGGTTTTGTGCACCCTGCCACGCATGTATCAGGTTTGCAATCATGTTTTAATGCATTGTGTTCCTTTTAACCTGTATTGCCTACTGACATATAGGGATGTCATTTGAGCAGCTTGCACAAGGTGGTACTGCAGTGGGGACAGGATTGAATACAAAGAAAGGGTATGTGTTGCTTTAGGGTTGAGGCATGCTTCTCTGATGTTGTAATTATGTCTATTCTCCTTTGCCATTTTTGGAGCTGGTTTTGTTTCTTCTAATGCCATATTCTTGATTTATTTTACTCAGTTTGCTCTTTGCTTCTGATTTATTAAGATCTAAGTCTTTTATGATTATGCTTCTCTTCTAAGCTGTAATTTATGTTGTCTCATATATTATATACTCAGAGACACTCTTTGGTAGACCTGTGGATGTTCGTGTAGAACTATTTTAGCTCTGTAATCTTCTACTTGTTTTTTTTCCAAATTAATAGATGTCGCACCTGGTGCCCCATGAATTGAAGTAGTTGTTACTAAGTTTGCAGACTGTGAACGTTAAAAGGAAAATTTTATTAGAATTGTTTTCCATTATCTGGAATCATTATTTATCGTCATCACTATGTTCCTTTAGATTGTCTCATGCTTAATTTGACAGTGCTCAATGTTAAAATCAATCTAGGTTTGATGAAAAAATGGCAGCTGCAGTAGCTGACGAAACACAATTGCCGTTTGTCACTGCAGAAAACAAGTTTGAAGCTTTGGTTAATCTCTCAATTCTCTCTGATTAAGCTTTTACTTTTTGCATTTTGTTTTTGGTTGAAGGAATTGTTCATTACCTTACATCTCATGACTTGTAATGCAAAATAGTTTCAGATGCATAAATATTTCTCTTTTTTTATCAGGCTGCACATGATGCCTTTGTTGAAACTAGCGGAGCCCTAAACACTATTGCTACTTCCCTGATGAAGGTTGCAAATGACATACGATTGCTGGGAAGGTTTGTCTGCAGCTTGGGTAACCACATTTTTACTTTTGGTTGTTTAGCCTTATTTTGATGGTTTCCGCATTTTCCTTCTTCAGTGGTCCCCGATGTGGCCTTGGTGAGCTTATTCTTCCTGAAAATGAGCCAGGCAGCAGTATTATGCCTGTAAAATTCTCATCTCAGTTTCCATAGATTTATTTATTAGCAAAGGCCATTTTTTTCCTATTTTATTCGCTCTGTGCAGATTTTTCTTCCCACATAATCTTATTATTTTGACTGAGCTTATTCTGTTTCAGGGGAAGGTGAATCCAACCCAGTGTGAGGCTCTTACTATGGTGTGTGCCCAGGTAAAATTTTTTATTATTATTTTGTCACATTTAGATGGTATTGACCAACTGGAGTGTTTATTGGCTGGCAGTTAAATGGTCACTTTCTTTTATCTGACTATAACAAGATGGAAAATTTATTGGCAGGTTATGGGTAACCATGTGGCTATCACCGTGGGTGGATCAAATGGCCACTTTGAATTGAATGTGTTCAAGCCAATGATTGCTAGTGCACTCCTACATGTATGTTCTTTTGTTACAATAGTTATTTAAGAATTGTACTTTATATAATTTCAACACTTTCGAGGTCCTTATGCATGATTTAGCTTAAATTGGTGTGGTTAGGCTAGCAATTCACCATAGATGTAATAGTATTTTGACAGTGAACCTAGAGTTTGTAAATTAATTCAGTGGATTTTTGATTTTGTAACTGAAACTTTTAAATTTCTGGGCCAATCAACTGCTCATTTGAAGAGTCAAATTTCTTTCTTTCGTAAGATTTTGTAAAAGTTATTGAATATGAAATAACTGAATTTTTGTAATGAAAAATATTCTTATAATTTGAGATTTGATGATCATGTGCTTGACCTGTCTTGAGATATTTTCACACTTAGGATGCTGATAACATGACTATATAATTGAATGTATTCATTTTCATTCAACTGGTGCTTTGGTTCTTTGTTATCAGTCACTGAGATTGCTGGGTGATGCATCTGCTTCCTTTGAGAAGAACTGTGTGAGGGGAATTCAAGCTAATAGGGAAAGAATTTCAAAATTACTTCATGAGGTCAGTTGATTCTACATGTTTAATATTTATTTTGATGCCATCTGATAAATTCCCAAGCTAATGATTGTGTGATTTTGCCTTGTGACATTTTGCATGGTCTTGCAGTCTCTAATGCTTGTCACATCCTTGAACCCTGTAAGTTTTCATCCCTGTTTCCTTGTCTATGATCAGTCGTTCCACAAGTCTTTGCATTTTGAATCACATCTCTAATTACCTCTTTGATTCCAGAAAATTGGTTATGATAATGCTGCAGCTGTTGCCAAGAAAGCCCATAAGGAGGGGTCCACTTTGAAGGTGAGATTTGTACTTGTCCCATGTGATTCAGTTTTTGAATCTCTTTTGATGCAATAGTATTTAAGCAGTGACTCATCACCTTATTTGATTAAATGTTGGTGATGCTTAACTCCAATATGTTAATAATTTAGCTCTTATTTAATTGCAACGAAATTGGTTTTCCGAGACTCTATAGTATCATAGATATGGAAATTTGACCTATTTAGGGCACATAAGTTGTGTTCATACTCGAACTGTTCAGTGTTTGTCTTGATCCTCACTTTGGATGGCTGAAATATTAAATCTGACCGACACTTTTTTATGCTTATCTTTGCAGGAAGCGGCATTGAAACTTGGTGTGCTAACTAGCGAAGAATTTGACAATCTTGTGGTGCCTGAGAAAATGATTGGCCCATCTGACTGACAAGCTATTTTGCTACCCAGATTTTAGTTTTGAAACCATTTTTCTCGATCAGTTGGATTTATAAGTCCAATAAAATCCAACGGCGATTTTCTTCATGTTCTGATTTGGAAACTGATATTCTTGAGGTTTTCTCATTGGGTTTGTATTGTTTATGCATTTGACAGTGAAAGAGTGGCCCTTAATTGGCTAATAAGGGGAAAGCCTCCCTCATTTTGTAAGGAGACAGTGTACTGAAGGAAAGTTAAATGTAGAATAAAAGAGATAATATCAAGTTGCCAGCAAAGCTGAATGTGACATACTTCTTACATGACACTGCCTTTTTGCTGTAGTACATACAGAAATTCTCTTGAATCTTGATGTGTAACCAGGGGCGTTTTCTCTCATATCAAGAACGATTACTGTAGTTAGTTTTGGTTTGACTCTACTAAGACCTTCGCATGACCAACTGTTATAATCAAAGTCAATTTTCTAAACGTTATCTATTTTTGCAATTCAAGAAAACCAAGTAATGCTCTTAAAGAACCTTATGTCTGTCTAAATCAGTAAGATGACTCCGACAAAAGGTAACCCATTTGTTCTTTGGCCAATTAGTTTAACTAAATGTGACCTTCAAACTTTGTGCAACTTCCTGGCATGTTGGCTAGCAAGAGGAAATGGGAAATAGCATATGGTAGCCATGGGAAAGAAGAAAATAGCTTTCGCCCAACTACGTCAGTCAATTATCGAGCTGTCAGATTATTGAATTTTTTTTTCATTTTCCTTATCTTAAAGTTCAAAAGGTATATATTTTCTCTTTAACAAAAAGAAAGAAAAAGAAGGAAGAGCATTCATTCGGAGATACAGAATGATCAACTAGTTTAATAATCAATACAGGGTTTCAGACGGCTTCAAGCCTATTTTTAACAATTCTTCCGCAAATCTGGCGTAGATTTAACATATATAAAATACCTTTATACGAAAACAACTCAAGTAGTACTTTTGCAGTTCAAGCTAATCAGGTCCCACATGGCTGGGAGAAGAAATTTTCTACCATTAGCACCATAGGCATTGTAACTAGCTTTGCTCATTTTATCGACGAATAAAGTTCCAGGATACCCGGGATAAGCTCCAGCGCCAAATATTCCAGGACAGGCCGTGACAGCCTCCAATGGTGCCAAGGCGTCTCCTTGAAAGTAACCACTCTTGAATGGGTTACTGGCAGCCCCTGCAAGAAGGGTGGCAATGTTGATGATCATGCCATCGGCTCCAACACCGTTGGGTGCCAACAAGGCTTGGCCTGGAGGGCCATAAGCAGGCAGAGCATAAGGCCAAGCACAAAGACCAGGGCATTGGACCGTAGGGTCTCCGACGTGTGCATATACCACTCTAGCCATTGCCCCTACCATTATGCTCTCATGGAAACCGCACGATCCCATGCAGAAACGTTCTACTGTAACATCTTTAGCAGTCAAAACTAAGTATATTCCACTAGAGTCTAATGGAAAGATTTTGTTGTCAATCTTGCTTTTCACAAAGTTGGCTATTTGGCCGCGCTTCAGAGTCTTCCCTGAAGAATATACATCTCCAACTTGTTTGACAAGTCTAACAGTGCTGGAAACTGGTTTCCCAGCTTTGTCCTTGTATGTGCTGATTGTTCTCCACCATGTAGAAACAGATGATCCTTGGCGACGACCAGAGCCCGCGAAGGAAGCGAAGAAATCAGTTATAGAGTTTCTGTCTTCCTGAGAGAATCCTCCATACCATATGAGGTAAATGTTAATGCCATTTGGCGTGGTCAAGAGAGGGCCTCCATGGTATTGGACTGTGGTGGATGCAACGGCTAAAGAAGAAGGTTGCGGTTGCCCTTGGCTCGCTAGGGCCACGACAAAGATGTGGGGCAATAGCAAAGACGTGAAGAACAATATTTTGGTCATTCTAGATTGAAATGTAGCTTAGAGAATGCTAAGCTTCATAGGCCAAGGGACGTCCCTTTTATAGATGCTTGGAAGTCCTCACGCGTAACTAGTTTAGAACTTGATGTTGGATAACCATTGCATTATTGCTACGAGGGATTGCCTAACTTGACCTCAATTTTGCCAAAAAATACATCGAACTCCTGTAATGAAAGTACTAGTTTCCAACCAAATTGTATGCAAGGTGGATGATAAGGACATAAATTTCTAGTAGTATTGCATGTATGGTTAAGTTAATGTGTCAGCTCCTTGGTGATCCGATCGTGCTAATCAATCAAATGGGCCAAGAAGATCCCACTAATGCTCAACTAGTACTACTTCTGACGTTTAAAAAGTATTCAACCTTTTGATCATTTAAAACTTTTTATTTTCTTTAATTCAATTCTTTCGTAGATGGGACGGTTTGGCTCCACCTCAAGCACTCAAGAATGAATCTGACCCTAAAAGGGATTTATACCTATTTCGATTGTGGTTAATTAGTACAAATAATGAATTATGATCAATAATAATAGGCCTTTTCATTTTTGATAAAATTCATTGTCATATATAATTGATTATGACAAGCATTTGGAGGTACATAGCAGATAACATACAACAAAATAATTCAATCATTAAATTTTCTTGCAAATCAGTATTTCTTTTCTCTTTGGGTTCTAATATTCTTGAACTATATACAAACTTTTATCTCATACACCTAAACAATTTTACCAGGGCTTTCTACTGGACCTTATATATATATATATATGCTGAAATGAAGTCACTTAAAGATCCTTCACCTAAGGAAGAAAGGAGGAAGGGGAAAACAAAAGAGAGAAAATCTCGAATCCCCTTGGAACATGCTATGAAGCAGAACGGAGAGTTGGTACTCTGGGTCCCGAAACAGTGCAAGTTAGAGAGACATTTTTTCTTCCACCAGGTCTTGTGGTCGACATGGGTTTTAACTTTTAACCGTTGAACTTTATCAAACATTCCAACCTGTATTAAGTTGTAAAAATGATTGGATGCAAACTGTTAAATCATGTCGATGCCACCATGCAATAGAAAAAATAAAGACGTCAAGTTTGCAATGGGCTCCATATGATTAATGTTAAAGACAAGCACAGTTAGCTGCCCCATCATTATTTGGTAAAGCCAGGATCAACATCTAAGATGGATTCATGAATCCTGTTACTATCCCCAGGGAAAAGGAGGAAGATTGAACTCTGTGACCCATTCATTTTCCCCCATTTTCCTTGTTTGGATTAAGGGGAAGAAAGACTTTTGCAGCACCACCACACGAGTACGTTTGCTTGTAAGAGTCAAGCTTTGTTGACACCCTACCAACTAATGCGGCAAAGCTTGTAACCCTTTTCAGTTGATTTTGATTGGCCGACATGAGAATTTACTTTCATAATCTGAAAGATTATTCTTCATATTTCTCTATCTCAAAATTATGCAGTGCAAATCAAATAATAATAATAATAATGTTGTGATTGGCAACATTTATTTTGATGCTCTAACTCTGATTGCTTCTTAGCAATATATGCAAATGGCTAGATCCTCAACCTTAGAAAAAGCCGGCGAAGGTTCAAATAGAAATTTAGGAGATCATATGTTACTTTTTTCAAATATAATAACTAAAAAAATATAAATAAGTTGGAAATCAATAACTTCAAAAATTCAGAAGTATATGGTATTGAGTCATCGATAAATAGAGGTAAACAAAATCATTTTGAATTAAAAGATTAATCAAATTAAAGTGAATTTAGTTCGTTTGATTTGATTATAGCAGTTTTTGAGATGTTAGCTAATCTTTAAACTTAATTGTAAAAGAAAAAGGAAGGAAAAATTGGGATTCAACCTGAGGAAATTGAGAGTTGTATTTTTTACATTTTGTGTGCTATAATTTTAATTTAATAATTTTTTTTCTCTTTCTTTTTTTTTTAAATAATTTAAAATTTGGCCCCTTAGTTAGCATCCAAAAGCTAAACAGGAGCCTACTCTACTTTTGCTCGGCTCTATCGTTTGTTATTCACTCTCCAAGACCCCTCTCTTTTAGGAGTTTAGGGCTTCAACAAATTCATAGGCCCAATGATTTGGGTTCTGCCACAGCTCAATTCAAGTTAATAGGATTTCTACTTGATTAGACATAATCAAAGTCCCAATGAAGCCCAAAGTTGAGTTGAAGAAGGGTTTTTATACACAGCGGCTTAAACCCCACCAACTTCTGCTCCGTGGTGCCCCTCTCTAATTTTCCGAAAATAAAAGACTGTTTAATTGATTTTCTTAGCTATATTAAGATCCTTCGATTTCTTTTGTTAATTACTCGTTATCGCAGCCTTGGTGAACTTCCGCCGTCATCTCAGGCCACCGGCTCATACTGGCTTCCTGCTGTTGTTTACCCTCTTTAAGGAACCGAACACTTCGATTTTGTTTTGATTTTAAGAGACTTCATTAGTGCAATCCAATTATAGCTATTTCAATCCATTTTGGAATTTATTCTTTTAATTTTATGTTTCTAATGTTGAGCCTGAGCACTACATTTCGTTGACTAGTTTGATTAAATGTGAAACTAATTTTTTTTTGTTGAAGCAAATGATCAAAAATACTTTGCTTACTATCTTTCCATCTTTTCCGTTTCTAGAAAAAATTTTTCATTGTTTATTGGTTTGGACAAATAATTAAATTTATCAACATTATAAAATGGAGATTGAAAATTGAATGGGAGGAATTCGATATAATTTCCAAAACTGAACAGAATCTCACCTTTTTCTTTTTCAGGCTTATCTGAGATATATTAAGGAGGAAAAATGGAAAGTTCTGGCCTGCCTGTAGAGTTGATGACAGGACAAGATTCATGGAGGTATATGAACAGTTCAAGTTTACTCTATCTATTTGCTGCAAAATTATAGGAAACAAGTTTTTTTCTTTAGCAAGGAGTTTTTATGTTTATTAGGGTAAAGTTTTGTTTAGGTTCATGTTAAAATAGTTGATTTGGATAGTTCAAATTTATTTTTTCACTGCTTTCAATTTCTTAATATCTGATAGACATTAACAGAATCCTATTTGCCTGCTTTTGTAGTTTGGAAGGCAGTGATAGTAATGCTTTAATATTGCCTACAAAAAGAAGCAGGAAAAGGAAAGAGAATAATATGGTATGAACAATGATTTGATTAGCCTTTGATTCTTGTTTTGATCATATCAAATAAAAGCTTGTTGTCAACTACTTATGCCTACAGGAGCTTGAAAAGGCCAAAGGGAAACAAAACCCCAAATTGAGTAAATCTCAGATGAGAAAGTTGAAGAAGTTGGAGGTTCTTGCTCTTTCTTGATAATTGATACCCTACTTGGTTTGCTTTTTGTGTGTGTGTGTGTGTGTGTGTTAGAGATGACTTCTATTTTGTTGGTGCAGGAGGAGAAAGAGAAAGCTTTTTTGCTATCAAAGAGCATTGAGACCTTGGAGTAGTTTCCTTTCTTTTTCTAAATAATGTATCCTACTTTATTTGTCTTTCATTGAGGAAATTTATTGAATGTTTGGCAAATACTATAACATTTGCATTTTCAGGAAATACAAGATTCCAGAAGATGCATATTCTTTACTGCGGTCTTCAAAAACTATTGGTCTGGTTTGTATCATTGAGTCTTTACCAAATTTAAATCAAAACATGATTAGTATGCCTAATGTTAATTTGCTTTACATAGGCTGAAACAATGAGGGAAAAACGTAGGAGAGCTGTTCAGTTTTCGAAAGCAGGTTTAGAGCTTCCATATGTTGACCAATCTTCTAAGGGGAGAGACGGCGATAATTTGTCTTCTTCTTCTGAACCTGAACCTGAGTTGGAGGAAATCAACTCAAGGAAGGATATTAGCAAAAATCACATCGGGCAGCCATTGATAATAGAAATAGAAGTTGCAAGAAATGCACTTGGTCCTTTGGCATCTTTTCAAGAGCCGGTTTTTGGCAAGGACCTAGGCCCAAGCTGCAGCTCTGTTGATACAGTACCAATTAAGGAGGTTCCCCTCAAGGACAACAGCATACCTTCAGAAGAAGTAATTAAAAATTGCATCCCTAGGTTGTCCGCTGATGATGGGAGAGAAAGCAATATGTCAGAGGTAAGTTGGAGTTATGAACGTTTAATATATCATTTGAAGGAAAAACTGCACCTAAAGGGACATTGTATATACATAATATTTTGGTTAGGTAATATACTCTTAAAATTTAATGTTTATAAAGCTTTGTGCCTTGTGTTGTTAATTGCTATATAAGTCATACGTTAGAAGCACTTTTTTTAGATGTGATGAAAAAATTGAAAGTATGTGCAAGATGTATCTTAACTTACAAAAGTTAATTTGTTGTACATAAGCTGAATAGAACTGTAAAAGAAACAATGAAATAGAAATCTTAAGTTTAATTTCAATTAAAATTTCATGCTTAATTTCATCATATTCTCTTTGATGTTTATCTGCTATGTTATGTTATTGGCTTATTTGAGAAGGTGGTTTGACATGAGGTAGGTTGATCAAATAAGAGCCCAAACATTTATTTCAACGGGACTTGTCATGTTTGGCTTTGTTCTTTGCAGGGACCTCTTTCTGCATCAACCGTAGTGCATGTGTTAAGGCCAGATGAGGTTGAAAACAAAAGGAAGGATCTTCCAATAGTCATGATGGAACAGGAAATAATGGAAGCTATAAATGAGAATTCTACTGTTATTATTTGTGGAGAGACTGGATGCGGTAAAACCACACAAGTTCCTCAGGTGTGGCTGTTTTATGCATGATTGTGTCTATTGGGATTTAAAAACTAATTTTTCTGTTCAATAATTCTCTTTTTTTTTTTCAATTTTTGATCCACTATTTTAGTTTCTTTATGAAGCCGGCTTTGGTTTGAGCCATTCTACTTTTCGAAGTGGTGTCATTGGTGTTACTCAACCCCGTCGTGTTGCTGTCCTTGCTACTGCTAAGCGAGTTGCTTTTGAACTTGGTCTTCATCTAGGTAAAGAAGTTGGGTTTCAAGTTAGGCATGACAAGAAGATTGGGGACAGGTGCTCTATCAAGTTTATGACTGATGGGATTTTACTTCGAGAAGTTCAGGTTTTACTTCCACTTACTGTTGATATATATATCTTATCTGTGATAATGCCGATGACCATTCATGAAAAATAAAATAACTTCCATTCTTTCTTTAACACCTTCACCTTTATATTCTTCTTATATCTGCATATTTTGTGGTGCAGAATGATGTTCTACTAAAGCGCTACTCCGTCATAATTCTGGATGAGGCTCATGAGAGGAGCTTGAACACAGACATACTTATTGGAATGCTTTCTCGTGTAATTCGACTTCGTCAGGTGAAACTTGAAAGATTTTTTGTTCTACCTTGGGGCAATAAACTTAATTTATTCTCTTCTATATTCACCTTCTTACTGTATTATTTTGTGGTTGATGGTAGGATTTGTATGAGAAGCAACAGTGTATGGTACTTTCAGGACAAAGTATAAGCCCTGAAAACTTGATACTTCCATTAAATCTTGTTTTGATGAGTGCTACACTGCGAGTGGAAGACTTCATTTCTGGGAGAAGGTTATTTCATGTTCCTCCTCCTGTTATTGAAGTTCCTACAAGACAATATCCAGTCACAGTACATTTCTCAAAGAGAACAGAGCTTGTGGATTACATTGGTCAAGCCTTTAAAAAGGTCACGTCTATTCATAAGAGGCTGCCACAAGGTGGCATACTTGTTTTTGTCACTGGACAGAGAGAAGTAGAATACTTGTGCCGAAAGTTATGTAAGGCTTCTGGGGATGTGATCACCAGTATTTCTGAAGGGGACAAAAGTACTGACGCCACTGCTCCCTCTGAAATCAATTTGGTTGAGGACATTAATATGAAGGATATCAGTGAAGCATTTGAGATTCATGGAGACTCAACCCACCAGCAGACTGACAGGTTCAGCTCATACGATGAAGATCAGTATGATTATGAGGAGGATGATTCCGATGCTTCTTATGATTCAGAGATGGAGAGTGAACTGGAAATTTTTGGTGAGGAAGGGAACACATTAGACCAAAAATCCATGGATAATGGTGATAACTTGGTTGATGCATTTGGAGGGAATGGAAGCCTTGCTTCTCTTAAGGCTGCTTTTGATGCTTTGGCTGGGAAAAATGGTTTAGGTTCTAGTCTTGAGGGACAAGAGGCTGTCTCTATTAATCCGGAGAACAGCTTAGAGCAACCGCCTGCGCCCATTGAAAAAATTAGAGAAGGTAATAAAAGTCTTAATGCTGGTACACTACGAGTTCTGCCTCTTTATGCAATGCTACCTGCAGCAGCACAGCTTCGTGTATTCGAAGAGGTTAAGGATGGAGAGCGGCTTGTTGTTGTTGCTACCAATGTGGCTGAAACCTCTTTAACCATCCCAGGAATAAAGTATGTGGTTGACACTGGGAGAGAAAAGGTCAAGAACTATAATCCTACCAATGGTATTGAAACCTATGAGGTACAATGGATAAGTAAAGCATCTGCTGCTCAACGAGCAGGAAGAGCTGGAAGAACCGGGCCCGGCCATTGTTATCGTCTCTATTCATCTGCAGTCTTTAATAACATACTTCCTGATTTCTCTTGTGCTGAAATATCTAAAATACCTGTTGATGGTGTTGTTCTTCTTATGAAATCCATGGGCATTGATAAGGTGAGCTTTGCATGTATTTTGTTGTTTGTCTTTATCTCTTTATAAAGTTTCATGTTGGGGTCTTTTTGGCCGCTATGTCAGATAATTTTTGTTGAGTTAATTTTTGTGGATTGTATCACACACACACACACACACACATTTGTTTTGTAACATTTTTTTTTTCATAAGCTCCTGCTGATGCAGATTTATGATATGGATCATCATTAATTCTACTAATTATCTGAATTCTGTCAGAGGCTAATGTTCATTTTTAGCGTTTCAATATTACCCCTCTAGGACATGCAGCATGTATAATTCTGCCTTTGCAGAGTCAAATATTTTATCACTTGGTTCACTGGTAGTTAGTAATGTCCATTTTGGTTATGGTATAATCCTTGATCTGTAAATGGGCCTTCTGAAAAGGTTCCCTAAAGTTTTAGGTTTTAAGGGACTAGTCTACTTGATCTACATTAGTCTTTTGTCCTGTGAAAATTGAAGTTGATCAGCAATGAATATTTATGTCTTTGTTTTCTGTGGTTTTTTCAGGTTGCAAATTTCCCATTCCCAACTTCTCCAGGGCCCACTGCCCTGGTTGAAGCAGAACGTTGCCTTAAAGCCCTTGAAGCTCTTGATAGCAATGGAAGGTTGACATCTCTGGGGAAAGCCATGGCTCATTATCCTATGAGTCCTCGCCACTCAAGGATGCTCCTTACTGTTATCCAGATTATGAGAAGGGTGAAAAATTATGCTAGAGCAAATCTGGTTCTTGGGTATGCAGTTGCAGCAGCTGCAGTTTTGAGCTCGACGAATCCATTTGTCATGGAATATGAAGGAAGTTACACTCAAACTGATGAGTCAAAGCGGGATGATGAATCTAGTCCCTTAGATAGTGAGAAAGTTTTGAAGAAAAAGGAAAAATCACAGAAAAAGAAACTAAGAGAAATGGCCAGAATGTCACGTGCTAAATTTTCTAATCCTAGCAGTGATACTCTCACTGTGGCTTATGCATTACAGTGTTTTGAGCTTTCTAAAAGCCAAGTACAGTTCTGCAATGAAAACGGATTACATCTGAAAACTATGGAAGAAATGTCCAAGCTAAGGAAGCAGCTTGTTCGGTTAGTTTTTAATCAAAATGTTAATCATGATGTTGAACAGGAATTTTTGTGGACTCATGGAACTATGGAAGATGTAGAACTTTCTTGGAGGGTCTCCTCCAGCAAGAACCCACTTTTACTGAATGAGGAAGAGCTCTTAGGCCAAGCTATCTGTGCTGGCTGGGCTGATAGGGTTGCCAAACGCATTAGAGGAGTTTCAAGGTCATCTAAAGGAGATAGAAAGGGAAATACAGCTCGGTATCAAGCATGCTTGGTCAAAGAAACCGTCTTTCTCCATGGGTCTTCATCTCTTTCAAATTCTGCTCCTGAGTTCTTGGTGTACAGCGAACTATTACATACAAAACGGCCATACATGCACGGGGTGACAAGTGTGAAATCAGATTGGCTCGTTAAATATGCCAAGTCTTATTGCACTTTTTCTGCTCCACTTACTGATCGCAAACCGTATTATGATCCTCAAACAGACGAAGTGTATTGTTGGGTAGTGCCCACTTTTGGGCCTCACCTATGGGAACTTCCACTGCATGGTTTGCGGATCAGTAGTGATGCACATCGTGTGACAGTATTTGCATTTGCTTTGCTTGAAGGCCAAGTGTTACCATGCTTAAGGTGTGTTAAGCAATTCATGGCCGCCTCTCCTGATATCATATTAAAGCCAGAATCATATGGTCAAAGACGAGTTGGAAATCTTTTACACAAGTTAAAGGCCCGGTCACTCGACAGTTGTGCTCAGTTAAGAAAGACATGGGAGGAAAACTCCAGGGCATTGCATTCAGAAATTCTTGACTGGTTTCAAGAAAGTTTCCACAAACAATTTGCAAAGCTTTGGTCAGAGATGCTCTCCGAAGTCCTTTTAGAGCCCCAAGAACGTTTCCCCAAAAGAGTGAAGAGGGATAAAAGGAAAAAATAAGTTGCTTGTTTGGAATCAGTTTTTTGTACATGTGTAAGAGCTTAATCAAACTTGTAAGGGAAAGAACTATTTATATATTGAACCATTCAGTCAAAGATGAAAAAGCTTGATAATATGTTTATACTCAGTGAAAAAGATTAATCTGAGACTACTCTTTTATTTCTTATACCTCAAGTTTCTCTCGCCAAATTTCTTCTTTGGTGAAAAAAAAAGAAAGATATTTTAAAATCAAATGTCCCATTCAAAAAAAGTGTAATTGTCCCTGGAATGGTGCAGAGGTAATGTTACAATCGTCATTTTATATGATGACAGCTCGAAATGCATTGAATATGCCCAAGTTCGTAAGGAGATTGCGGCCCCATATATATCTTTTCCAAATGGAGTTGGAGTACTTTCATGGTAATAATAATAAAACTTCCAATTGGGCTTCAGGATTCAAGGCATGTGGGGTGGTGGGGTGCACATTAGTCAGTTTATGTTCATTTCATGTAACCAGAATAAGTTGCCTTCAATCTTACCCTTTCACCACCATCTGCAGTGGACCCAACCCAGCAAAAGGGCATGGGTATCGTGTTACTATGCATGCACCCAGCCTTGGGGTTTTTCAGTTTGGCTGTACGGCTTTGGACCAGGGATCCGAAAATAAAGTTTCTTTTTGTTCTTCGGGTTTCTGAAACTAGATAAGTTCTTTATGATAATTAATTGAAAAACATTTTGTTTAAGTGTTGATTAGCCCATAATTTCGGGTAAATATTCTTTTTTTGTCAGGGCAAAAAAAAATTTTATTTCATAGGAGGTTGGTCCATTATGGGACCAAAGATAAATCTGGAACTTTGCCAAAAGATGGGGCATTCTCCAAATATTTATTTAAATTCACGATTGATTTAAAGTTTAGATGAGTGCTCGAAATGATTGTCACGTAGCACTTAGGAAGCAAGAAGACAGGTTGATCTTGATGGTTTACCTCTTAGTATTTATCCTAAATCCAAACCCATTTTCGGACAAAGTATCGTTTTATGTTTATAGTCGCTCGTTGGCTTCGAAAGTCCAAAATGTGTCGCATCGTTTGCGCACCTGCTTTGAACATTTGACTAACATTTCTGTGGGCGAGAGGCTAGACTCGGCCCCGGCAAAACCATCTCAATTGCAAATTTGACTTGGAATGGTCCTGTAATTAAATCCTATGCCTCGTGGTTCATGAATTAATATCAGCTCCACCTAGTCAAAAACTAGCATCATTTTTTCGTCAATTACCAAACCAATCATTTCCATGTCAATTTTCTACGATTCTTTCACACTTTCCTTCTTTTATATGTACATATACTCACAATCAGCATTACATAAAAGTTATTGTACATATACTCACTTCAATACATGTAATATAATATTATATATTTAATTATGAAAATTGCATAGGAGCACTAAAATATTAATAGCATACTAAAACTTTATTTTATTATTGTACGTATTCACTCATTTTGAAATTTTGGGTCCGACCCATCTTTCCACCCAATTAGCTAACAATGCGATGTAATCCCCACTTGCCATAAATAGAGATCCTCCAAAATCCAGCCCAATCTGGACGCTTCGTCACCAAAATGAATTCACACGTGCGAGGAAGATCTTCACAATATAAATATACTACTAGGACACTAAAAGGAAAATCCAAGTCAGGTTCCGCACGTGTAAAGCCATCCTTTGAATACGTGCGTCACCTTCTCTTCTCCGTGAAGCCTTTTGGCTTTTGCCTCCCTCCACTTTACTTATTTTTCCACCTCCCTCCTTTTTTTTAATTTATTATTTTTTTTTACAGTTTCTTCTCTCCCAGTTGCAGCTTTAACAACATCAAAGAAAAAAGCTCCAAAGGGAGAGCTCTCTCTCGTAAAATGGACGGCTTGGATCACACGCCTGACCTCTGCAACTAATCTATGGCTTCCAACTTCGTCTTCTCTAGCTTGGTAATCCATTTATATTTCCATTATTTTTCTTCTTACATCCTATTTCTCTGTAGAGTAGCTTTTAAAGATTTAAACTCTTTTTATTTAAGAAAGATTATATTTTAATTATGTAATAAAATCTGGTTAATCAGTTTCAGGCTAGATTGCTGCAAGACGGGTATTCTCTTTCTTTTATTGTCTGCGTGGTTTGAGAGGTTTTTCTTGCTTAAGCTGTGTTTGGTTGGAGGGAAAATAGTTTCTTTCTCGAGAGATAATTTTCATTAATTTAGTGAGTAGGCATGTCACCTTTTGGAAAGACTTTAAAAACAAATTCTCTTCGAAGAGGCTAATGTGTTCCCTGGCTTTTTTTTTTTTTGTTCTATGTAAAGATGGAGAAGATGACGGCGAATATTTGAGGGGAAAAAAAATACTATTTTAGCACAAAGAATAAGAAAAAAGTTGTAATGGAATCTTATACTAGTGTTTTTGTGGAAAAAAAAAAGTTGTAATGGAATCTTATAATGGTGCTTTTGTGGAAAATAAAATGTTGTAATGGAATCTTATCATGTCATAGGTTTTTCTACTAATGTGGCGCAATCTGTCAACGTATGGATACCTAAATTTGGACAAATATCCTAGTGAAATGAGAACATCTGTTAGAATATCTATGTGTGGACGAAGTTTCTCAGTTTACTTTACGAAACTGGAAATTGTAACCTTTCGAGCTTGATTTTTGTCAGATTTAGTGCCGATTTTGTCACATCATGGAGACTTGTGATTGTATTGACTCGCAATGGCCACCTGAAGAATTGCTGGTGAAATATCAGTATATATCAGATGTTTTGATTGCCCTTGCCTATTTCTCGATTCCCCTAGAGCTTATTTATTTTGTTCAAAAATCTGCATTCTTCCCGTATCGATGGGTGCTTATGCAATTCGGTGCTTTTATCATTCTTTGTGGAGCCACCCACTTTATAAACTTGTGGACATTCACCATGCACTCTAAAGCTGTTGCTGTGGTGATGACTATTGCGAAGGTTTCATGTGCTATTGTATCATGTGCGACTGCTTTGATGCTTGTGCACATTATTCCTGATCTTTTGAGTGTCAAAACTCGGGAATTATTTTTGAGGAACAAGGCTGAAGAGCTTGACAGGGAAATGGGCCTTATTCTCACTCAAGAAGAAACTGGAAGGCATGTAAGGATGCTAACTCATGAAATCAGAAGCACACTTGACAGGCATACGATATTGAAGACGACTCTTGTTGAATTGGGTAGGACCTTGGGCCTGGAGGAATGTGCCCTGTGGATGCCATCAAGGACTGGTATGAATCTGCAACTTTCCCATACTCTAAACTACCAAATACAAGTTGGAGCTACTGTGCCACTAAATCTTCCTATAGTCAATGAAGTCTTCAATAGCGCTCGAGCAGTGCGTATACCTTATACCTGCCCACTAGCTAGTAGGATCAGACCTCTAGTGGGGAGATTTGTGGCACCAGAGGTTGTGGCTGTTCGGGTACCTCTTTTAAATCTCTCAAATTTCCAAATTAATGACTGGCCTGATCTCTCTGCAAAAAGCTATGCAGTCATGGTTCTTATTCTCCCCACTGACAGTGCCAGAAAGTGGCGAGACCATGAGTTGGAACTTGTCGAAGTTGTTGCAGACCAGGTCATCTTATAATTTATATGCTTTCATTCATTGGCTACTTCTATGATGTCTTAATGGTATGCTCACCTTGAATTTTAATTATGTACTTGGGTTGGGTTTAAGTTTATGAATTTACTTTTGAAAAGCTCTATTGCCACAATGGTGTTCTTTGGTAATCTTTCTGAAGAAGATTCAGTGGCATAGTTTTTACTTTTACTCTCCTTGCATTTATATCTATAGATTAAGGTCTTGGGACATCTTAGAGTCTTGCTTTTAAGGAGATTGAGGAAGGGGTTAATTCATCGTGGCTTTTTGCTTTTTGTTTCCATTTAAATCTGTTCTCCCCTCATTTCAAACCTGCCATTCTCTTAATTGCTAAAACTGGAGTTGATCTTCTTGCACCTATTCCTTGTTGGAAAAGATTATTCACTTATCATGAGCCTTTGATTCTTAACATGACTCTGATGCTGAACTCATGGTAAAATTTGTACAGGTTGCTGTTGCTCTCTCACACGCTGCTATTCTGGAGGAATCTATGCGGGCCCGTGATCAGCTCATGGAGCAAAATGTTGATTTAGACTTGGCTCGTCGAGAGGCTGAGAAGGCAATTCATGCTCGGAATGATTTCCTTGCTGTAATGAACCATGAAATGCGTACACCAATGCATGCAATTATTGCATTGTGTTCACTTCTTTTGGAGACTGAGCTAACTCCAGAACAGAGAGTTATGATCGAGACAGTGTTAAAGAGTAGTAACCTTTTGGCAACACTAATCAATGATGTTCTGGATCTTTCTAGACTTGAAGATGGCAGCCTAGAATTAGACTTTGGAATGTTCAATCTTCATGGAATTTTCAAAGAGGTAGTTGATTGTCATTTTCTACTTGCTTATGAAAGAAAAGAAAATAATTTAGCCTTTGCGGTTTGATTTTGGTATTAATGTTGATATTTCTGCGATTTTAGGTCATCAATCTGATAAAGCCCATTGCATCTGTAAAGAAGCTATCTATGACTATGATTCTGGCACCTGATTTGCCAATGTATGCTGTTGGTGATGAGAAACGGCTTATGCAAACTATTTTAAATGTCACGGGTAATGCTGTGAAGTTCACAAAGGAGGGTTTTGTTTCAATTGTGGCTTCTGTTGCGAAACCAGAGTCTTTAAGAGACTGGCGACCTCCAGACTTTTACCCTGTCTCAAGTGAAGGCCACTTCTACTTACAAGTGCAGGTTCTTGACTGCTTCATTTAACCTTATTTCATTTTGGTTTACTTGTATTTAAGTTTTGCAATAGGATGTTGAAGGCATCTCCTGGTAATATAAAGATGAGTGCAATTTTTAATTTTGACGGCATCTCCTGATTGTCTATTGCTATCTAATGCTTTAATTTCCCATACAAATTAGGCCATTTAGGATATCAATTGAAGGCATCTCCTGGTGTTTGTTTGTAACTTACAATCCAATGAATTACCATCTGTATTTTCTGTAGCTTTACTATTTACTAGATGAAGCTCTTGTTGATCCTATCACCTATTCTGGCAGGTTAAGGATTCTGGTTGTGGTGTTCTCCCACAAGATATGCCAACTCTTTTTACCAAATTTGCACAGCCACGAAGCGGATCTAGTCGTAATAGTGGAGGTGCTGGACTTGGACTTGCTATTTGTAAAAGGTAAACCGAGAAATTCGGAATTCCTTTTGCACAAAAATACATTTGGTCTTTTGCTTCTATAACCTGACCATTCTATGGTAGCAATCCAAAATTTAGCTAAAGGTAGCCTCAATGCTGCCAACTTCGTGTAGACTATTGACCATGCACTCTCAAACTTTTGAAAATATTGATTAACTAGCTACCTCATTTGGTAGAATCTCTCCAGTTTACACCTTGTTCAAATGTTGAATCAGGTTTGTAAATCTGATGGGAGGCCACATATGGATTGAGAGTGAAGGCGTTGACAAAGGTAGCACAGCAACATTCCTCATCAAACTCGGGATCTGCAACAATCCAAATGATTCATCTATCCATCAAGTTCCATCCCACGTCAAAGCATATCGTGGAAGTGCAGATCTGAGTGGACAAAAACCAATATTAAGAGATTACGATGGTGGTACTTCATCCACTACACGATACCAAAGAAGTCTTTAGATGATAATGGAACCCAATGTTGCAATGAAAAAGTCAGCTTATATTAGTGTTGTTATTCTCCGTTCTCATATTGTTTTGAGGTTAAAGGTTTGAAACTCAAGCCTGAATATAATCCCTTGTTAATAGATCAGATAGGATTTAGCTGCGACATTTACCATATATTATACTACTATGTAGTAATTCACATAATATGAATTGCAAAAGAACTGTACGTAAGGCAAGATCCTTTTCCTTGCTTGCTGGTACCAACAGATTCGTTGTGCAGCGCTGTTGTATATCTCAAAACTACATCAAGTCTGCTCTTAGGAAAAATTTCAGATTGCCTTTATTCCCTTCATTTCAGGATTCCCCTTCCTAAGTAAATCACCTCCGTCGAATAGACTTACTGACACTCGAGTTCCTTTCCTATACTCGGCATTTGACTGTTACCTAATGGGCTCTCACCTCGAATAAGAATTAAGGGCTGTTGATAAATTAGATTGATTTGTTGCTCGGTTTCTTGTTTTCCGAAAAGATGAATAAATTACCAAAGATATGATCAAACGTTGAAAATAGTACTCGATATGGCTCAATCATATCAATTCCCTTGCGCACCGTGCATTGCTCGTCATAATTCATTTCTTCTCCAGACAGACTGGCTCTTAACCCTTTTCACCTACATCTCGTCTTCATTTTGTTGTTGGTTCGGAAGGGGGGGGGGGGGGGGGTGGGTGGTGGGNGGGGTGTGTGGGGGCTTCAAACATTTTACATAGGTATTAATGAACCAAGTGACTTTGAAATCAATGAAACCAGAAAGAAAATAAATGCCATAATATAATTAAACAAACGACAAAACCAGTAAACTCAGAATAAAATCAGGAAACCTTTTAATCCAACTACAAGAACAGGTTCACATTAACCAAAAACAGCACACTGGCTTCAACAAAACTACTTGACTATCTAAAGTCACGAGTCCTTCACTAGTCTTCAGTAGGGATCTTACTTTACTTCTTGGACTTCTTGGAAACCCTGAATAGATCCAACAAAGGCATGGGAACATCATTTCACACTTGAAAATTGATCATTCGGCAAAAAAATTTCTCAAAATATACTTACTCCGCTTGTTGAGCTGCAGCGGCAGGTGCTGCTGCTACTGGGTTATCTCCTCCAGGTCCCTGAGGAGATAAAAAAAACAACATGAGAACCCACGTCATTACTTGAGAAGAAAAAGAATTTGACCCGTGAATAACATAGGTAGTCTATTCAATGTCATCAATAATATCTGGACAACAAATGATGACAGAAATGACAAGAATAACAAAGAGATCACAGAATTGAAAGGCAAGGAACATCTATAGTTTCCATTATAAATAAAAAATAACAAAGAAAAGGAAACAGGTAAAACAAAATCATTATGCTGAGTGTGCACACACCACATGGTACTTAAGTTCTTACCTGGGCCAATCGCTCCTCCCTCCTAGCAAATTTTCTCTCTCTGCTTGCCTTATTTTTAGCCCTCTTAGCTTCAAACTGGTCAGACAACGTCTTTTCCCTGGCCTTCTCAGCCTTAGATTTGTGGATGCTCTCCATGAGGACTCTCTTGTTCTTAAAGACGTTACCCTTGACTTTCATGTACATGTCATGGTACATGTGCTTGTCAATCTTCTTTGATTCCCTATATTTGCGAAGCAGGCGTCTGAGAACACGCATCCTTCTCATCCACAAGATCTTTGTGGGCAGCCTTGCCTCCCTTGTACCCTTGCGCTTACCTAGAATCAGGATAGAAGTTAAGACCCAGCTAGTCAATACATACATCTCCCAAATGCAACAGGACTTTCTGATTGCTAGCAAAAAATTCCTAGCAGAATAGAAAACCTCAACGGTACTTCATTTCATCCTTTTTTAGCATGATCTTGGACATTCTAACTTCAAATTCAAGATGAGTAATCAAGAAATATACTCTAATTTCAATATGGTAACTAGTGTGAACATGTAACAAAGTTGTCCAACCTACTTATTCTAAATCTATAAATAGCATCAAATCCACTAAATCTCATAATCGTAAAGTAAATTAAGGAAACATACCATATCCAGAGTGGCGTCCCTTTCTCTTGGCTTCCTTCATGCGACGGGCACGTGAACGAGAGTGAATCTTGGTTGGCTTCCTGATGATAAAACCATCTTTAACCAGCTTCCTTATGTTCTGGCCTGCACTTGCCAATTCAAAGATGAAAATAAGATAATCAAGCAATTTCAAAAGCAAAGACCACTTTTACTTAAGTAAAAAAAAATGCCAAAGTAACACAAATGAGTCCATTGAACATTTAATCTCCTATCTGCAACAGACCGCGTCAACTTGAACACAATAATCAGGATTTGCAAAATCGATTTTTGCAGTTTACAGTTTTCCTTTTTCCATGTATCAGTGGAGCAAACAGCAAATTAACCATGTGTTTACTTAAAAGTACATTATTTATTTACTTGGCGAATGATAAAAAAAGGGGACTGCTTCAATTGCACTCTATTACTCCACGGTATACAAAGATGAAACAGAAAACCATATTATTTGAAAATTGATTTTCCTAAAGCAGATAAACTAGTAACCCCTCAGGTTAATTGATGGAATCACCACACAGAATGTATTCTTTCTTTCTTTCTTTTTCAAGTAGAAGCTTTGGATATTGTAAACAAATAAATAATAACGAAATTCATAAATTCAACGAATAAGCTAAAGGTCATCTCCGCAAACTATATAAAACTTAGCTGTATTAAATCCCTAAATAAAACGGAGAAAAAACACTGGGCTTTAAATTGAAATGCAGCAGCTATTGTTGGATTCAAGTCCCAAAAATTTGGATTTCAGCGTCGCAACTTTCATTTTTCCAGCAGGTTCTTAAACTCCAGTTTAAGAAATAAAATAAAGTAGAAAGCCCTATGCTTCATTTCCACCATTTTATTTGGCAAACTAACGATGCATATCAAGTCTAAACTGTATCTAAAACTTAAAACTGCTGAACATAAAAATGATAAACGTTAGGAAATGAGGAAAAGACGTACGGGAGTTGGCCATGGAGATTTCGTTGACTTCATTTGGATCAAGCCAAACTTTTCCTTTTCCACACTTTAGAACGCTCGCAGAGAGCCGCTTCTGGAGCTTAAGCGAAACCATCTCGCCCTCTTTCTTTTGTGCAGCTAGCAGCTGTTAGCAGAGAAGGATTAAAAAGACGTGATAGAGGCTGCCTTATATGACCTCCTTAACCCTAGGGTTTGAAGGTGCCGGTTTTGCTTCCTGTTTGGACCGGGTTCAGGGTCTGGGTTTTAACATTGGCGGTGATGGGTTTTTCCACTTGTCCTGGTTAATTCTTCTGGCCCCTGGGAACCCAAACGACAAGTTATGGGCCATATAAACTGAAACAAGGATTGGTTTTAGATTAGCCTTGGAGAAGTCCAAAATTTAATTACCCAAAAGAATTTTAAATCCGAAAGGGTTTTGTTCTTCATCAATGGAACAGAATTACTAAAGTAGAGGCAGTTTTACATCCATGGTTGATTGAGCAGCTTAATTTATTGTTTCACACATATTATATTTTAATAGATATTTTATGAATATATGACATATATGATATGATCATAATAGTTTATTGTTTACAAAAATTATTCTAGGTTATAAATGTGACAAAATGTTTAAAACCTATACGTGTTATGCCTCTATCAAAAGTAAAATGTTTTTACTCCGCTGTTGGAGTAGTGACTTTAAAGTAAACAAGTGAATGTGGTGTATGAGATACATGCATCAAATAAGATGTAATTAAAGAACATCATATAAGTTTGTCACTATTAATAATTAAAGGGAGCTCTATTACAATTTATTAATTGTTTTTAAAGGTAAGAATTTAATATATTTTATTTAGTGTCTATATAACTTTAATGTTATCAATAGGAGATATTAAATATAAAGACTATGTCATGATATGTTGGGTTATGTAAAGGCTAAATAAATTATATTAGATATTCAATAAAAGATTCACGATCATTTTCTATTAAAAAGATATTCAAGTGATTTTTATAAGACTATTAAACTCAAAAAATCCGACCAATGTGTTCTCTAAAAATGTTTTAAAATTATATTATTTATATTAATATTATATATAAGTGTTTTTGAGAAAGAAAAAGAAAACTAATTTTCAAAATACAACAAGAATGAAAATCATAATTGGTATTACATGGGATAGATTTGACATGAAAAATTATCTATCCATAAAGTCCATGAAAAATATGATATGCTGAAAGAACTAATTAATAAAAACTGTAAAGAAAGGATCTCATTGATAATTTCCTTTTCTTAACAAAGGTCAATTGTAATTTTGTTAATGGACATTATTATAAGGCATAATATTTAAAAAAAAACTCATAAACTATTCAGAAAAATTTAAATAAGTCTTTATACTTTTGTTACGTTCAATTAAGCTTTTATTCTTTGTATTTTGAGTCAAATAAGTTTTTGTACTTTTACTTTGAATTAAATAAATCATTATAATTAATAATTAACTTAGTTAAATTGTTATTTGTCATTTTATATTGATTGATGTTGATGTGACATGTTTTTCTTTTTTTTTTTAAAAGTTGAAGTATTTTTCACAAGCAAAATAAGGAAAAGTCACCCCTATTTACATCAACAGCTACAAGTAATAAAAATGGTCAGTAGCATCCCATATCCTTGAAAAAACTAGAAAACATGCCCAACCCTAATAAACCAACATGGGAGAGATAAACAAACCAACCCATAAGCTCAAGCAACCCCACAAAGCCAACAAACTTGAGAATATGGGGTAAACAATGGAATAAAAAAGAACGCTATGCAAGTATGTATCAATAAAAGTAAGAACTCACAATAATTCCCAACAAAAGAAGAATCTTAGTATTAAAGATGCACTATGCCACAATAAACAAAAAGCCATCCTAAAACATATAAAAATGACAAGGAACTGCATAAAAACCAACAACATAAATGGTAGGGGATAGCCAGATCAACAATACGGCATTCACTACAAAAAAACACAGTATTTTCGATGAAAATCAAACTAAAATTTTTAATATTATTTCTAACGGATTTCCAACGGAAAAAATCGGTTGGAAACTTTATTTTTGAGAAAAAAAAATAGTCGGACCAAAATTTTCAACGAAATTTCCAACGAAATTTTTCAACGAAAAATTTTCCGTTGGAAATTTGAAGAACAAAAAAATTTGAAAGCTTTCCAACGGATTTGCAATAGATTTCCAACAGAATTTGAATAAACAGTAAACTAATTTTTTGACGGATTTCCAACAGAAAATATTTTATTGGAAATCCGTTGGAAAATTTGTTTTCTAGGAAAGAAAGCTCCCACCAAAATTTTCAACAGAATTTCCAACGGAAAATTTTCCTTTGGAAATCTGTTGGAAAATTGGAAGGAAAAATTTTTTTGAAAGCTTTCCAACGGATTTCCAATGGAATTTGAATAAAAACAAAACTAATTTTTTCGATGGATTTCTAACGGATTTTTAACTGAAATTTTCCAACGGAATATTTTCATTGGAATTCCGTTGGAAAATTTGTTAGTGGAAAAAAAATTCTGGGACCAAAATTTGTAACGAAATTTTCAACGGATTTGCAACAGAATTTTCCAATGGAAATTTTTCCGTTGGAAATCTGAAGAAGGAAAAAAATTTGAAATCTTTCCAACGAAATTTGAAAAAAAATTCAAATAATTTTTCTGATGGATTTCGGACAAATTTTCAACGGAAAAATTCCATTGGAAATCAGTTGGAAAATGATTTTCCAATCAAAAAACTTTCAGCCACCACCATTTCCGACGGAATTTCCAATGGAATTCCGTTGGAAATCCGTCGGAAAGTTGAAGCCCTCAAAAAATTAATTTGGCTTGCAAACTTTCCAACGGAATTTTTCGTTGGTAATAGTAATATTTTAATTTTTTCCTTAAAATATTTTAGACTTTTTATAAATTTTATTAATCTTTTATAAAAAAAATATTAATAAAAGCAAATACATACATAATGAAGGTATAATATTTAAAAGTTTAAGTTTTTTTTCCTTTGATTAATTTTGTACATTTTTTTAAAACTTTATTGAATCATACATTATAAATTAATAGTACCAAATTCATTAATTTTATAACATTAAAAAATTTATGAAAAGAATAAAATAAATTTGTTAAATTTATAAAAATACATGATAATAT